>NC_069115.1:11850877-12156986 GCF_025612915.1 Magallana angulata
ACGCAGGACAGTTAAGGCAACATTTTGCTTTTAAACAGCAGTAAAAGGAGGTCGTTTTGCTTTTGTCTATTCATTTCTGCATAATGAATAGTTCTAAACTATTTTGGGTGTTATTGTAAAGATATGGGTCTCCTTTACTTGACCATGTCTAAATTTGTGGGTCACGTGACTTTTTAGGGTCACGTGGGCGTCTTTTAGACAAAAATCGTCAATGCTAAAATGAGACAAAAAGTTCAAGGGCAAGGCAAAGAAATTTAAGAGTAACACAGGATGAATCTCTGCCATTCAGTTAACTGAAAGGTGACTGATAGGTAACTGAAATGTGGCTGAATGGCATAGCTATGCCATTCAGTCACCTTTCCAGACCATTCAGTTATCATTCAGTTGACTGAATGGCAGAGGTTCATCCTGTGTAAGTAATATGGCAACATATTCAAAATTATCCATACATCATAGAAATCAATGCTCATTCAGTTGTAAAGTTTTCTAGTTATGTAAATTTCTTTAAAAACTGGCTACTTGTTCCTAAAATAGTGCATTTTTGTATATTTTCATTACAATTTCAAAGTAAACCTTCATCTCTCAACAAATGAGCATCAGTTTTTATAAAGAACTCGTAAAAGGGAAGAAAATCATACCAAGTTTAATAATATCTATAGCCGTCTTGCACTTGAACTTTTGCATTTAATTTCTCAATCTAGAAGTCCTCTCAAATCAATACACATTTCAAACGCACAAGTGATCCCAAAAGGGGAGGTAACTCTTTGAGCGATAACTCTTTTGATATAGGCGCGATGTCATTTTATCACATAATCCGAATTAATTTTAGGATATGTTTCAACAGTACATTATGTAAATGGTTATTTAAACATAGTGCTTCTGTTTTATTTATTTTAAAAGAGACAAGATGGTTACGATGAATCGTCCGCATTTCCTCTGTTGTATCATGGATGTAAACAAAAAACCGTTGTGTATCAGTTCTCTTGGTTAACCGCATTCGCGTAGTTATAGGTTTCTTAATATTTTTTTAGTAATGGGAGAAAAATATATAAGAGCTAATTGTACACAATTATTTGAGGGATTAGATGTCAACAGAGACAAATGAAGCCCCTGATATTAATAAACTAACTAAATTGTTCTCATTATATATATTAAAAAATAAGATATGGAGTATTTTTTTCATTATTTATGTGCAGCCTTTGCCCAATGACTGCATATTCTATAGCACTGCTTGGGTCTGTTAATATTATTCTGGGGAGGGGGTTCAAAGGGGTAACTTTATTCTGTTTGCCAGGGGCCAGGTACCATGGTGTTTTACTATATAATGTAAATTGTGAATTAAATTAGAATTTGAGATCTGCCCATGTATGAGGCCTTTTCCCATCCCCCATAAGCAATCAACAGTATTCACCTTTGTATTACACATGTTACACTTGTAATTTAAACACTCATTAAAATTGACTTTTATTTTTATTCAACACATGCAGAATGATCAAGATTAAGGAGAGGGGGAGGGTTAGCATATCTATTCATTCACAAAATAAATTCTAAACGCTCATTTCCCATTACCGAGAAAGGAAAGACTGAGAGTGTGTAAATCCTGCAACAAGGCGATCAAAAGCCATTTTTGGTTCACATCAATATATTGAATTTAAATAAGTCTGAATTCTCCTATGTGAGAGACTCTCTCTCCCGCCCATTTACATACCATCCCCTTTCCACTTCTCAAACAAAATTATATATATAGAAACAATTATATTTGGTTCATTTGTTTTATTAATTCAAGAAGATAAAGGGACTTTCTGAAAAAAAATTCTGTGACAACATTTAAACCTGACATATGCATGCAAACTCAAAATTGCAATTTCTTTTTATGATGTCAATGTGTTTATTGTATGACTTCTTAGTTCTGGTCCTCTTCTCTCTTCAAAAACACAGTCTTCCTGTTTCTAAAGTTCAGGGTTTTCTTTCCATCATTTCATCTTGTATATGACACCAGGATAAGGGTGCGGATAAATGATCACCAATAAGAACATCATTTATGTAAATCTCTAGACAAAGCAGGTACCAGCTAAAAGGCAAATTATATATATTTCAGTAAGTTTAACTTGTTATCAAAATGGCTGAAAGACTGAAATGGAGGATTTTCTACAATTTGATAGTCAATGGAATCTATTTATCTTAATAAACATTTCATTATGTTTAGATGTGCATTTAATTTTGCACAAATTCAAATACAGCTTTTCAGTTTGATCGATTTGAAATTATTCCCATCCTCACCCCTGATATGTGCATGATATTAGTTTAATTGCACCCCTTTATTTTACCCGGCCTGACCTTAAAAATGCACCTCTCTCCATCTCTCTCTACCTCTCTCTCTCTCTCTCTCACACACACATACACGCACAACTGATTTGATTGATTGATATTATATAATGCTGGTGCAGTCAGTGTGAATTAAAACATACCATGTATTGTTGATTTGTTGATGAGCAATATTCTAAATTGTAGATTTATAAATAACATAGGTTTATATCAATCATTTTAAAACATTAAATGAAACCATTTGTACTTGAAAATACTTTTTCTAATTGAAATGTCTCATAGAATAATCAGATTGGTCATTATTTCAATGATAAATTATCGAACATATACATGTATGTTATTTACTTACATTTTCTTCCAGCCTTTTTTTTTCAAATCAGTGTGACACTTTTCAAATTACTCAGCAAATAACAAAATATAATTATGAGAAGTCATACAATTTAATTTACATGCATATAAGGACATGTCAACAGTAATTTGAACATTTTTGTGAAAGGTCTACATATATTATGCATGGATGGGTAAAATGACCAACACTTCAAATTTTATTTCAAATTGAAAGTTACATACGCACATTCTACACAAACAATACCATATATGACCATGAATGTAGATTCCTCATTTAGAGAAAATCAGATGGAGACATGCAGTCATTTGTTTATTATTATTTGGTTTTTTTTATTACCAATAGTACAGCATCATAAGTATGAACCCAGGTGACAAGATTTCAAACAGTGTTATGGTAGTAATATACTGAGTTCTAAAAACAAACTAGTAATAATTAGGAATTAATGTGCATAAACATCTTAATATATCAACTGGATAAATGTGTAAACAATATAAATGAACTGTCATGGAAGAATTTTGAACACAGTAGAAAGGTGTTATTGATCAGCTGTTTATCAATTTCCAGAAAATGAAATCAGCATCTTTTAGCCTGCACTGTACTGATTTTCAGAAAATCAAATCAGCTGTTTTCACACAGTCTTTGTATTGTTTACTTACAAATTGAAATAAAAAAAACAGCTGTGTAAAGCTAAATATTGTCAGTACAAGTACTATGAACTGATTCGTGTCGATTGGTGAAAATGATCAACAATTTAACGGACTGGCAATGAAGCTACATGTACAATGTACATTGTATGGGCCTAAATGTAAACAATACAGTCTCTCCTCATGTTTTGAACGAAACAACACATTAAGTCGATCAGAAATGCATCAACAGTAATAAATCACAATAAAATATTATTGAGCTATCTGGTATATTACAAATACACTGTATATCTAATCTATATACCTGATAAATCATCAAAAGATCGCCATCATCGGGAATACCAGCTACACGTGTTAACATCGTCTGACGAGCGCTTTTGGGACGCAGATTCACACCCATACGACAGATGCGTTATGGAAATTCTCCGTATATTCTGATTGTTGTAAACTTATAAAAACACACATGAGTGATTCGTAGTTATATTTTGCTTATGAAGTATTAAATCAGCCGTATGTTATGCTTAAACTGCTGTTTTCGGTATATATTTTATATATGGTAATACAGAGGCGGGGCGTATATTATGACGTCATAACTCATTATCCCTTCATTAGCATATCAAAATGATGTGTTGCCTTATCTGTCCTGCGTGCATATACATATTGAAGTAAATATTCTAATTAAAGCATCATTGAATCAGATAATTTCCTCTGTGTTTGGTTATTAGATAAAACGTTACGATGATCCCGAGTCACTTGACAGAAAGCGATTTTTAGAGGCTATAAAAAGCCGACGCTCTATTGCACGGAGTTCAGTTGGCGTATAGCTGCAGAAGCGATAGGAATATGGGTAGGAACTATAGGTCTCATTTGCGGTGTCTCAAATTAATGTAGACGGACCATTTGAGATTTATATAGTCTTCGGTACTGTACTAGTAGTTAATACAAAGCCAAGAGAGTGATTTAAGGCACTAGGTTTCAGACTGCGGTCTGGGAGGCTTTGGTTCAGCACACTTGCTGGAACGTAGACTTTCAGACAAATAAAGGTTTCGAGCACAGAGGGTTTAAAGGAAAATTTATTATATCATTCAATCATATTTGTGATCAAAGTGAAGTGATTTTCATTTATTTATAATGATCAAACTAAACGTAAAGTAACGTTAAGAAAAATTAATATCATTCGTAGTTAGAACCCACAAAACACATTACAATTTGGTTGACCAAAAAGGGATCTCACCTTTGCTGACAGGAGGAAAGTGATTGTGAAAAGATTGAGATGAAGAACATTCTTGAAATATTCCCTTGGCTTCATCTTCGCCACGAAGTAAGTGATTGAGTTGTACACTAGCATTTCAATTGAAAAAATTCAATTGGAAGGTAAATTTTTTTCCACATGTACTTACACATGTCAAAAAGTAATTTAAGTTGAGTTTCATATCATGAACATGGGTATCTCAAATACAATGGATGTGTTGAAGTTATAAAGAAAGCCAAACCTCTTAATCTTAGATGCTTTCAATATTTCAATTCCATAGATATCTCTCAGTATTACCTTTGTCTCATTGAGTTCAGCTTAAATAGGACTGTATATACCATATATATAATCAATTCTAATTCATTTAGATATTGAAGGAGTTTGACAGACTCAAACCAAATTTGTCCTGTCAAGGATTAGAGGATGTCCTTTCCCAAGGATTAAAGAAATACAAAAAACCAATTCTAACTCTCAAGTCAAAGAAAAAGGCAGATTTTTTAAAAGAAAAAGAAAGTTCAGCCTCTCTTCTACGATCCTCGGAACAATGCGACTGTAAGTAGTTTAATCATACTTCTAACATTCCAATACTATAATCGGTAATTGGTAACTTTGATTTTGTATGTCGTGTATCTTGTTGCAACTGAATAATTATACATTTACACTGTACCTCAAGATTTTTCCACTTTTCATATGCTGTTTTGATATTGAATTTAATAACAAACTAGTGGGTATTGTTTTTTTATACAAAAAAACACATGTCTCCCCTTTTCCCCAAGGATTGTAATATGGGGCAAATTTAAAAAGTGAAAAAGAATGAAGTCAGCTATATGTTAGATATCATCCATATATGATACAGTTTAGAAAATGAATTAACTTGAGACACAAGATTGGTCAAGGTCAAAAATTATGGAGGCGTGCACTCCTTCTCAATACCATCTACCTATGTTCCAAGTTTGAAGCCTTAATGTCAAAAGGTATCCAAGTTACCACCCAGACAAAATTTAATTATTTTTTCTTAATTTGACCTTGAGTAAAACAAGGTCAAGGTCAAATATTAATCAATAGTACACCTCAGTGTATTATAATTGTTCTTTGTGTAAAGTTTGAAGTCCTTCTGTCAAAGAATATTTAGGAGGTGAACAATGAAGTTTTTTCTAATTTGACCTTGAAAAATTTTTTTAGGTCAAGGTCAAAAATTTTGGTAAGGTTGAACTGGACTAACTACCATCTGTGTATGATACAAATTAAAAGATTGTATGATTAAGGAGTCTTGTGTTATGGTCCGGACTATATTTTTTATAAAACGCTTGACCTTGAAGAATAGGTCAAGGTCAAAAATTCTGATGGCGTGCACTTCTTCTCAATACCATCTACCTACGTTCCAAGTTTGAAGTCTTAATGTCAAAAGGTATCTAAGTTACCACCCAGACAAAATTTAATTATTTTTTCTTAAGTTGACCTTGAGTAAAACAAGGTCAAGGTCAAATATTTATCAATAGTACACCTCAGTGTATTATAATTGTTCTTTGTGTAAAGTTTGAAGTCCTTCTGTCAAAGAATATTTAGGAGGTGAACAATGAAGTTTTTTTCTAATTTGACCTTGAAATAATTTTTTAGGTCAAGGTCAAAAATTTTGGTAAGGTTGAACTGGACTATATACCATCTATGTATGATACAAATTAAAAGATTGTATGATTAAGGAGTCTTGTGTTATGGTCCGGACTATATTTTTTATAAAACGCTTGACCTTGAAAAAGATAATAGGTCAAGGTCAAAAATTTTGATGGCGTGCACTTCTTCTCAATACCATCTACCTATGTTCCAAGTTTGAAGTCTTAATGTCAAAAGGTATCTAAGTTACCACCCAGACAAAATTTAATTATTTTTTCTCAAGTTGACCTTGAGTAAAACAAGGTCAAGGTCAAATATTTATCAATAGTACACGTCAGTGTATTATAATTGTTCTTTGTGTAAAGTTTGAAGTCCTTCTGTCAAAGAATATATAGGAAGTGAACAATGAAGTTTTTTCTGATTTGACCTTGAAATAAAATTTTAAGGTCAAGGTCAAAATTTGTGGTAAGGTTCAACTGGACAATATACCATCTATCTATGATACAAGTTAAAAGTTTGTATGTTTAAGGAATCTTGTGTTATAGTCCAAATTCTATTTTTTATTAAATGCTTGACCTTGAAAAAGAAAATAGGTCAAGGTCAAACATTTTGGTGGCGTGCACTCCTTCTCAATACCATCTACCTATGTTTTAAGTTTGAAGTCTTAATGTCAAAAGGTATTTAAGTTACGGCTTGGACAAATTTGGATGAAGAAGAATAAGAATAAGAAGAACTAGACACGATCTCGTTGCGAGCAACGAGGAGGTCTTCCGTCCGATTTTTAAAAGGAAAATCACGTCATCGACTTTAATTTTCGACAACAAAACATGATATGGAAATAGGAGTGAAGTACTAATGCTTACCTGTAATGCTTTTTATAAGTTCTCTTACGTTGCTTTTTTAAATACTTGCATTTCTTTCAACTGAAATAGACAAGATTAAACTTTTTTACCTCTGGCCCCTAATATCCCTAGTTAGGTAACGCATGAGAAAATCATTATATTGTAAGGATATATAAACGTATTATACCTAAAGTCTGTCCCAAGATATTTTTGCCACACATTCTCTTAAATTATTTGATATTTGTAAATATCTCTTGATTCAGACGATGTTCATTCGATAGTATGAAAAAATCCCAAGATTTCCCTTTTGAAACGCCCCCTCTAGCTTGTCAGGTTTTAATACACGGCTAAAAAAAGAATGTCTACGGGGATTTTGCATTGCATCAGCCATTATAAAGCCCGGATGATAACTTTAAAAAATTGTGCTAGATATTCCGAAAGACTTCCGAATTGAGGAAAGATGTAAACATTCCCCATTATAAATATCCGTAGGAAATCTGTTTTCGATCCTGTGAATGTTTACGAAGGAAAAATGGTAATTTGTAAATGAAGTTTGACCCCTAAAAACGTTATTACCTCATTACGTAACACATGTTAAAATCAATAGATTTCTTGGATACATAACAGTTGAGATCGACACAAAATTTTAAATTTTGTTTAATTCATGTGATTTTGAATGACAACAGTTGTGAATGGAATTGGAGATCATTGTGGAGAATAAGCAGGTATTGAAAATAATTAATGCACATGATCATGCACATGACAAATAAAGTGTCTTACACATGTAAATCTTAATGTTAAAGCTGCTTTGTCCGATTTTCTATAAAATAATTGTACGCTTTTAAACGATGGTTATGTTAGTATGTGTGCAATAATATACGTTGCAGTACATGTAGTTTTCCCTGTCAATTAAGCCATATTTCAATGAAAAAATTATGTACATGTTGAAACTCGTTGAATCCGGATGTTGTTTATTACGGCATGCTGCCCAATCCGGCGACATTATTCAGCCCCTTGACATTTTCCCATCATTTTTGTTTAAAAAAAATTTGTGCAATCCGGATCCTATCTATTCTGTTAACCGGCGCAATGAAAAAGCCTACTGCATAATATTAGTGAGAGTTATCTCCCGTAGTCCGTCCACTTATCGATCGATCGGCCTTCTGCGAGATATTAATGCTCAATTATTGACCAATTTGTCTGTCGTTGCTATTGATTTAAACAACTGTTAATATAGATCCAAAGAAGCAACTTTTTTCGGTTAATACCGCAAAGTCTTGTTATGAATTGCAATTGGATAATTAGATTATAGTTCACCCAATTTTTTTCAGGCCGTGATTCAGGATACTGCGGGAGTAAAACTGCCGATATCGTTTGTTATCCCCGTTGCATGGCTACACGTACAGAGTTGCATATTATTCTGTCAAAATGCTCAATTTTTTTTATATAAAATTCTCATTTATATTAATATTTATCTATTGTTTCCCTGCTTCAAAACAGTTCTCGCCATCAGGTATTTCAGCCACCTGTTGACTTGTTAATGTTTTGTTTAACAATTTACGGTTAAGCATGCACTTTTCAGGTAAATCGGATGTTTGAAAAATTATCAATAACGACGATTTAAATCAAGGATTTCCATTGTATGTATTCCGTTATGGATTTATTGTTTGAAAAAAAATATTTAAAATGAAAATTGCTACCGTAAATAAGATCGATGAAATCTAATATAATTCAGAACAATTGAACATTTTGCAAGAATACACGATCAGGACCTACTGCATTAAATGCTAAAATTAATTTGCAACAATATCCTCTAAACCGGATGTTGCCTAATCCGGCCATTTTTTTTTTCAGAACCACCCTCCGCCGGATTAGACAAGTTTTGTTGTGTATTCGCAAAATAATCGACATAAAAGGGTTTTGCGTTATTTCGCCGCGTGTTTAAACTGGCCCCTTACGTCGAAGCTAGTATGATTGTATTACGACTTTGACATCTGTTTTTTTTTAAATAATCTATTATAACATATAAAATATACAGCATGACTATTTAAACAAAAATAAAGCAGTGTACATTTGTTCATTAATAGTTTTGATGTTTACGTTGTTTATAATCATTGCAAAACATGCAGGATGAATAAACTCAATCATTCGGAGGATGAAACCCAACGGTTTCCTTTTTTAAACATTCCAATGATGTATTTTGGGGGGTTTTTGTATGCCCCAAATTTATTTTTATTTACTTTGAATATTTCTAACGTTGAAAGGAGAGCACTTCCGTTTAAATACGTTTATAACTTTGTAAGATTATTCATTAGGTTTGCGAGGAAAATTATTTGATACTGTAATGGCCGACAAATCGGAACATGCAGCTTGAAGAAATTTCTCAACTTATTATACCTCGAAACGTTATTTCAAATCAGGCACCAAACAATGAAGGGAAATGGAAATATTCGGCGGATCCAAATGTTAAAATATTCTTATGATAAAAATTGGTATTTATGGCAAACAGATTAATCATTTTTTATCTCTTAAAGATATAATCGCACCTGTGTTTTGTATCCATCTCTTTTAAACTCTTTGTAGCCAAATCTGTCAAAATTCGTGGTCGTTTCACCCTCTTGTTGCAACCCCAAACCCCGCTGAAATGTTTACAATCGATGCGCTGATGAACGAAAGACTCGACTAGAAAAACTTGCTGCATGGGCCGTCTAACATTATTAATTTTAATGATGAATTCAGAAACTTTTACATTTCAAAAAGTGTCATTTTTTGTTAAGTTACAGGAACATTAAATTATCATTCATGCACATAAAATTTGTACAAATTAAGTTATAAGTTATTCAACCAGTGTTTGAAGTTTGAGACTGTTCTTGAAATATTTGGGAAAGAAATTTTAGGGGTCATCCTTTCATCTTCTTATCGGGCCCGTGTAACAAATTTGAGCCATTTCCGAATAAATGTGTGCACAAAATCGTTAATAAAAGAATGCAGGTAACGGGAGCTTTTAACACGGGAGCAGGGAGTGCTTTAAAACTCATATTTACATGTATTAATTTACCTTGTAAAATTATCAGTCATAGGCATTAGATAACTGATATTGCCTGATTGGCGAATTTGATTTGCCTATTGACTCCATGACATCTACAATTTCGCTTAGTTAAACGTACACATTTTAAAAAAATTGTATATAACACTGGCGTCGGAAGCAAATTGAAAGTGGGGGGGGGGGGGGGGGGGGCTAGACTAATCCTCCCCTAGCCCCCCCGGTTCCGATGCCTATGTATAAGCATGTACTCCAATCAGGTGTTGTACTTTACAGAACGTTTTTTACGCGATCGCCGAGCGCTTCTTTTTTGGGAAGAACAGTCCTAATCAGACAGCAAATACATAATACAGCATACAGACGTTTTTATTAATATAATTATATATAATTTATGAATAAACTATTTAAGTGTGCTTGAATATGCAAATTTTAAAGCCAATTCGATTTGTATTAGACAATTAATCTACTAAGTCTAGTGTTCGCTACTCGATCTTTGAACAACTGTCCGAATACAGTCAAATCTTTTACAATGAATGTACATGTACATTACATTTTTAAAACTCACATATTCTTTCGGAATCAAAAAAAATTAATTTATAAATGAATAAAATCAGCAATGAGTTTGCTTTTTAATGAATCTGACTACCACTGAGAAGAGGTTATACCAATATTGTGACCCTTATTATTTTACGGCCTGAATCTAAATAAAACCTCAACTTGTTTAAAAATAGTTTGTTTTATCGTGCCCGTACCTACCGCAAGCATGTAACATTGGACTTCTTAAGCTGCCTTATCTCGAACGCTTTTTAAATATATTTCAACTTTTACTTACTACATCCTGCTTAACATTCTCTCTCTCTCTATCTCTCTCTCTCTCTCATAACTCATAAAAATTCTAATATTTTGTTAGCCAAATGAAGTATCACATTATCATAGATATGTGAATATCGCCTACATTTTGTTGAAATTGGTAGTGTAATGCATTTAATTCTCAGCAGCAAAATGTCACAAACGGACACAAGTGAATTTATTTACATTTCAAATCGTACGACTGTAAAACGTACAATTGTATTATATTCATTGATGGCAGCTTTTTTTTCCCTTTATTATACGAACTATGATTTAAATCAATGGTTTGATGCATCGTTAACCAATATAATTGGAAATGAAAATAACAACGAATCAATGGGCATTGGAATGTGTGATAACGTATAAACACGAGAAGCATGTGTCCTACAGTGAATCGGCTGTCCACTAGCGCGGCATCTCCTCGGCCCGTGTTATGAAAATGTACACTCAACGTGGTGGGTTTGAACTGTTAACGTTTGCAGTTTGATAATTGAATTTTATTTTCCAACAATAAAACTGTTTCATGACATAGACAAGAACACAAAGAACGCCTTTTTTCAATGACAGCCATACTATCTATTTTTTTTTTAATTACGAGAGCAAAACAGCAATACTTTGTAGGTAATAATATAGTCTTTTTTTTTATTTACTCTTTAATATCGTTAAAATCTGAATTCATTGTGTTTGCAGCTACATAAATAAACCCGTGTGTGCATTACAACAATGCGTATATCTTGTGTATTGGATAACGGCAGTCCAGCCGCGACCTATTTTCTCGGCCGCGGGCAAGGATGGGATACGTATAATTGTTTACATACATGAAGGTCGGAATACAGCTAGCAAGATTTTAAATGCGACTCAAATACATTGCATAAAAGCAATTCTTATACACATGATATATTTCCCTAAAAAAGAATTAAACTGTTTAAACACTTTCCGAATGCAAGCTAGTACACTGTCTATGGTAGTAGGTAAAGGTATAATCTTTTTTATTTACTATTAAAATCATTAAAATCGGAAGTTTTGTGTTTGCAGCTACATAAAAAAAACCCATGTGTGCATTACAGCAAGACGCAAATCTTGTGTATTAGATAACGGCAGACCGCTCGCTAGTCCATTCGTGACCTATTTCCTCGGCTGCGGCAAGAGATCGGATACGTAATTGTTAACATACACAGTTCGGTATACAGCTAGATTTTAAATGCGACTCAAATGCATTGCATAGAAACAGTTCTTTAATCCATAATGTGTTTCACTAGAAAATAACTAAAATGTTTAAACACTTTCCGTGTGTAAACCGGTACCCTTTATGTCAGTTATACGCACAAATACCCCGTTTATTTGCCAAATAAAACACAAATACATGGTAACAAGTCTGGCTTTTTACACTCATATTACGCAATACCCGAACAAAATATTATTGTAACGACATTAATAAGATCATAATGAACAACTTTTGCCGCGACAGCCATATCGAAATCTTAACCGCTTTTGAGTTATAAAGTGAAAACTTTGAAGGGTTGTAGGTCCTTAATTTGAGGGGCCAGCCCCTTTTTCTAGGAGTCAAACAAACGATCTTGTAAATATAAATTTTTGTTCTTCTACATGTCTTAACAAAATATTTGTGAGAAAAAAGATAATCTAAGAAAACCAAGCAAAATCACAACGCTTTTTTCATCTCATTTTTCGAGCCCTACCGAGCTTTAGCGCCTTTTGTGCCTGAAATTTATTAATGCCTTATTACATATCTACAATCTTTTGTCTATCATTCCTGAAATGTTGAACTTAATATCTTTTATAGTTTTTGATAACTCTCTTGGACAAGCCGACACTCTGAAAATCAAGAAAACGTCGATATTTCAAAAACGGAAATGACGTCATCAACCAAAAAAATTTCCGATCAAGTTTAAACTAATGTCAATAAGATCTGCAAATTTTATTAAAATCGATCAAACAGTTTTCGAGTAATCGCTGACACAAAATCGGTAAGAAAAAAAAAGGAGAAGAATGAGAAAAAAAAACCGAAGAAAAACAATAAGGTCTTCCGTTGGAAACGGAAGACCTTAATAAGAAGAACTAGATTCGATCTCGTTGCGAGCAACGAGTGGGTCTTCCGTCCAATTTTTGAATAGATAAGATTAAACTTATCAATTCAAAGATAAAATCATAGATCTAAGCGAAAAAAAGAGAAAAAAATTTTGCGGCACTCGAGGCTTGAACCCGGGTCGCCTGGGCCATGTCCACGACTATAACGACTGAGCTACTCGGACTCCGCTTCAGAACTTTGACGCTTAATTTCTCGAGAATGCCTTGATCGATTTTAAAACAAATTACATATTCTGAATCAGTAAAAGGGTCACTATCATCTAATTTGAAAAAATATATCTAAACAAAAAGTTGAAAATTTTCATTTTTTAAATTTGCTTCCGGTGACGACCGGAAGTGACGGCCAACATTCTCTTGACCGAGGTGCACGAGGATATTGCTAGATCTATCATCTCTGAAAATTTCAATTCTCTATCTTTACTCGTTTTTGAGAAACATCGCCAACAAAATTGACTTTTAAAAATCGTAAAACGACGTTAACTTCCGACCGGAAGTGAATTTTTAAAAATTGTTCCTGCGGTATAAAATTCATATGACTAGGCATCAGCCCTGAAAATTTGAAGGAAATCGAACGAGTCATCTCCGAGAAATCGCCTGCACAAAATTTGTAAGACAAAAAAAGAATAATAACTAGACACGATCTCGTTGCGAGCAACGAGGAGGTCTTCCGTCCGATTTTTAAAAGGTAAATCACGTCATCGACTTTAATTTTCGACAACAAAACATGATATGGAAATAGGAGTGAAGTACTAATGCTTACCTGTAATGCTTTTTATAAGTTCTCTTACGTTGCTTTTTTAAATACTTGCATTTCTTTCAATTGAAATAGACAAGATTAAACTTTTTTACCTCTGGCCCCTAATATCCCTAGTTAGGTAACGCATGAGAAAATCATTATATTGTAAGGATATATAAACGTATTATACCTAAAGTCTGTCCCAAGATATTTTTGCCACACATTCTCTTAAATTATTTGATATTTGTAAATATCTCTTGATTCAGACGATGTTCATTCGATAGTATGAAAAAATCCCAAGATTTCCCTTTTGAAACGCCCCCTCTAGCTTGTCAGGTTTTAATACACGGCTAAAAAAAGAACGTCTACGGGGATTTTGCATTGCATCAGCCATTATAAAGCCCGGATGATAACTTTAAAATATTGTGCTAGATATTCCGAAAGACTTCCGAATTGAGGAAAGATGTAAACATTCCCCATTATAAATATCCGTAGGAAATCTGTTTTCGATCCTGTGAATGTTTACGAAGGAAAAATGGTAATTTGTAAATGAAGTTTGACCCCTAAAAACGTTATTACCTAATTACGTAACACATGTTAAAATCAATAGATTTCTTGGATACATAACAGTTGAGATCGACACAAAATTTTAAATTTTGTTTAATTCATGTGATTTTGAATGACAACAGTTGTGAATGGAATTGGAGATCATTGTGGAGAATAAGCAGGTATTGAAAATAATTAATGCACATGATCATGCACATGACAAATAAAGTGTCTTACACATGTAAATCTTAATGTTAAAGCTGCTTGGTCCGATTTTCAATAAAATAATTGTACGCTTTTAAACGATGGTTATGCTAAGTATGTGTGCAATAATATACGTTGCAGTACATGTAGTTTTCCCGGTCAATTAAGCCATATTTCAATGAAAAAATTATGTACATGTTGAAACTCGTTGAATCCGGATGTTGTTTATTACGGCATGCTGCCCAATCCGGCGACATTATTCAGCCCCTTGACATTTTCCCATCATTTTTGTTTTAAAAAAATTTGTGCAATCCGGATCCTATCTATTCTGTTAACCGGTGCAATGAAAAAGCCTACTGCATATTATTAGTGAGAGTTATCTCCCGTAGTCCGTCCACTTATCGATCGATCGGCCTTCTGCGAGATATTAATGCTCAATTATTGACCAATTTTTCTGTCGTTGCTATTGATTTAAACAACTGTTAATATAGATCCAAAAAAGCAACTTTTTTCAGTTAATACCGTAAAGTCTTGTTATGAATTGCAATTGGATAATTAGATTATAGTTCACCCAATTTTTTTCAGGCCGTGATTCAGGATACTGCGGGAGTAAGACTGCCGATATCGTTTGTTATCCCCGTTGCATGGCTACACGTACAGAGTTGCATATTATTCTGTCAAAATGCTCAATTTTTTATATATATAAAATTCTCATTTATATTAATATTTATCTATTGTTTCCCTGCATCAAAACAGTTCTCGTCATCAGGTATTTCAGCCACCTGTTGACTTGTTAATGTTTTGTTTAACAATTTACGGTTAAGCATGCACTTTTCAGGTAAATCGGATGTTTGAAAGATTATCAATAACGACGATTTAATTCAAGGATTTCCATCGTATGTATTCCGTTATGGATTTATTGTTTGAAAAAAAAATATTTAAAATGAAAATTTGTACCGTAAATAAGATCGATGAAATCTAATATAATTCAGAACAATTGAACATTTTGCAAGAATACACGATCAGGACCTACTGCATTAAATACTAAAATTAATTTGCAACAATATCCTCTAAACCGGATGTTGCCTAATCCGGCCATTTTTTTTTCAGAACTACCCTCCGCCGGATTAGACAAGTTTTGTTGTGTATTCGCAAAATAATCGACATAAAAGGGTTTTGCGTTATTTCGCCGCGTGTTTAAACTGGCCCCTTACGTCGAAGCTAGTATGATTGTATTACGACTTTGACATCTGTTTTTTTTATATAATCTATTATAACATATAAAATATACAGGATGACTATTTAAACAAAAATAAAGCAGTGTACATTTGTTCATTAATAGTTTTGATGTTTACGTTGTTTATAATCATTGCAAAACATGCAGGATGAATAAACTCAATCATTCGGAGGATGAAACCCAACGGTTTCCTTTTTTAAACATTCCAATGATGTATTTTGGGGGGTTTTTGTATGCCCCAAATTTATTTTTATTTACTTTGAATATTTCTAACGTTGAAAGGAGAGCACTTCCGTTTAAATACGTCTATAAATTTGTAAGATTATTCATTAGGTTTGCAAGGAAAATTATTTGATACTGTAATGGCCGACAAATCGGAACATGCAGCTTGAAGAAATTTCTCAACTTATTATACCTCGAAACGTTATTTCAAATCAGGCACCAAACAATGAAGGGAAATGGAAATATTCGGCGGATCCAAATGTTAAAATATTCTTATGATTAAAATTTGTATTTATGGCAAACAGATTAATAATTTTTTATCTCTTAAAGATATAATCGCACCTGTGTTTTGTATCCATCTCTTTTAAACTCTTTGTAGCCAAATCTGTCAAAATTCGTGGTCGTTTCACCCTCTTGTTGCAACCCCAAACCCCGCTGAAATGTTCACAATCGATGCGCTGATGAACGAAAGACTCGACTAGAAAAACTTGCTGCATGGGCCGTCTAACATTATTAATTTTAATGATGAATTCAGAAACTTTTACATTTCAAAAAGTGTCATTTTTTGTTAAGTTACAGGAACATTGTCATTCATGCACATAAAATTTGTACAAATTAAGTTATAAGTTATTCAACCAGTGTTTGAAATTTGAGACCGTTCTTGAAATATTTGGGAAAGAAATTTTAGGGGTCATCCTTTCATCTTCTTATCGGGCCCGTGTAACAAATTTGAGCCATTTCCGAATAAATGTGTGCACAAAATCGTTAATAAAAGAATGCAGGTAACGGGAGCTTTTAACACGGGAGCAGGGAGTGCTTTAAAACTCATATTTACATGTATTAATTTACCTTGTCAAATTATCAGTCATAGGCATTAGATAACTGATATTGCCTGATTGGCGAATTTGATTTGCCTATTGACTCCATGACATCTACAATTTCGCTTAGTTAAACGTTCACATTTAAAAAAAATTGTATATATTAATAAGCATGTACTCCAATCAGGTGTTGTACTTTACAGAACGTTTTTTACGCGATCGCCGAGCGCTTCTTTTTGGGAAAGAACAGTCCTAATCAGACAGCAAATACATAATACAGCATACAGACGTTTTTATTAATATAATTATATATAATTTATGAATAAACTATTTAAGTGTGCTTGAATATGCAAATTTTAAAGCCAATTCGATTTGTATTAGACAATTAATCTACTAAGTCTAGTGTTCGCTACTCGATCTTCAACTGTCCGAATACAGTCAAAACTTTTACAATGAATGTACATGTACATTACATTTTTAAAACTCACATATTCTTTCAGAATCAAAAAAAATTAATTCATAAATGAATAAAATCAGCAATGAGTTTGCTTTTTAATGAATCTGACTACCACTGAGAAGAGGTTATACCAATATTGTGACCCTTATTATTTTACGGCCTGAATGTAAATAAAACCTCAACTTGTTTAAAAATGGTTTGTTTTATCGTGCCCGTACCTACCGCAAGCATGTAACATTGGACTTCTTAAGCTGCCTTATCTCGAACGCTTTTTAAATATATTTCAACTTTTACTTACTACATCCTGCTTAAAACACTCTCTCTCTCTCTCTCTCTCTCTCTCTCTCTCTCATAACTCATAAAAATTCTAATATTTTTTTAGCCAAATGAAGTATCACATTATCATAGATATGTGAATATCGCCTATATTTTGTTGAAATTGTTAGTGTAATGCATTTAATTCTCAGCAGCAAAATGTCACAAACGGACACAAGTGAATTTATTTACATTTCAAATCGTACGACTGTAAAACGTACAATTGTATTATATTCATTGATGGCAGCTTTTTTCCCCTTTATTATACGAACTATGATTTAAATCAATGGTTTGATG
Source organism: Magallana angulata (assembly GCF_025612915.1). NCBI lineage: Eukaryota > Metazoa > Mollusca > Bivalvia > Ostreida > Ostreidae > Magallana > Magallana angulata. Next base: position 11,868,731 of record NC_069115.1, read on the forward strand.
CATCGTTAACCAATATAATTGGAAATGAAAATAACAACGAATCAATGGGCATTGGAATGTGTGATAACGTATAAACACGAGAAGCATGTGTCCTACAGTGAATCGGCTGTCCACTATAGCGCGGCATCTCCTCGGCCCGTGTTATGAAAATGTACACTCAACGTGGTGGGTTTGAACTGTTAACGTTTGCAGTTTGATAACTGAATTTTATTTTCCAACAATAAAACTGTTTCATGACATTGACAAACACAAAGAACGCCTTTTTTTCAATGACAGCCATACTATCTATTTTTATTTTTTTAATTACGAGAGCAAAACAGCAATACTTCGTAGGTAATATATAGTCTTTTTTTTATTTACTCTTTAATATCGTTAAAATCTGAATTCATTGTGTTTGCAGCTACATAAATAAACCCGTGTGTGCATTACAACAATGCGTATATCTTGTGTATTGGATAACGGCAGACCGCTCGCTAGTCCAGCCGCGACCTATTTTCTCGGCCACGGGCAAGGATCGGATACGTATAATTGTTTACATACATGAAGCTCGGAATACAGCTAGCAAGATTTTAAATGCGACTCAAATACATTGCATAGAAGCAATTCTTATACACATAATATATTTCCCTAGAAAAGAATTAAACTGTTTAAACACTTTCCGAATGCAAGCTAGTACACTGTCTATGGTATTAGGTAAAGGTATAATCTTTTTTATTTACTATTAAAATCGGAAGTTTTGTGTTTGCAGCTACATAAAAAAAAACATGTGTGCATTACAGCAAGACGCAAATCTTGTGTATTAGATAACGGCAGACCGCTCGCTAGTCCATTCGTGACCTATTTCCTCGGCTGCGGCAAGGGATCGGATACGTAATTGTTAACATACACAGTTCGGTATACAGCTAGATTTTAAATGCGACTCAAATGCATTGCATAGAAACAGTTCTTTTATCCATAATGTGTTTCACTAGAAAATAACTAAAATGTTTAAACACTTTCCGTGTGTAAACCGGTACCCTTTTTGTCAGTTATACGCACAAATACCCCGTTTATTTGCCAAATAAAACACAAATACATGGTAACAAGTCTGGCTTTTTACACTCATATTACGCAATACCCGAACAAAATATTATTGTGACGACATTAATAAGATCATAATGAACAACTTTTGCCGCGACAGCCATATCGAAATCTTAACCGCTTTTGAGTTATAAAGTGAAAACTTTGAAGGGTTCTAGGTCCTTAATTTGAGGGGCCAGCCCCTTTTTCTAGGAGTCAAACAAAAGATCTTGTAAATATAAATTTTTTTTCTTCTACATGTCTTAACAAAATATTTGTGAGAAAAAAGATAATCTAAGAAAACCAAGCAAAATCACAACGCTTTTTTCATCTCATTTTTCGAGCCCTACCGAGCTTTAGCGCCTTTTGTGCCTGAAATTTATTAATGCCTTATTACATATCTACAATCTTTTGTCTATCATTCCTAAAATTTTGAACTTAATATCTTTTATAGTTTTTGATAACTCTCTTGGACAAGCCGACACTCTGAAAATCAAGAAAACGTCGATATTTCAAAAACGGAAATGACGTCATCAACCAAAAAAATTTCCGATCAAGTTTAAACTAATGTCAATAAGATCTGCAAATTTTATTAAAATCGATCAAACAGTTTTCGAGTAATCGCTGACACAAAATCGGTAAGAAAAAAAAAGGAGAAGAATGAGAAAAAAAAACCGAAGAAAAACAATAAGGTCTTCCGTTGGAAACGGAAGACCTTAATAATAATAATAATAAGAAAAGTGAAAAAGAAACATTACAATAATAGAAGGGTCTTCCGCTGAAGACGGAAGACCCTAATAAGAAGAAGAAGAAAAAGAAAGTCGACAAAAACAATATGTCTCCCCTTTGAAAGGGGAGACATAATTTTATCATAAGGAAAGAATGAACAGCTTATGCTTGTACATGTATTTTTGTAATAATTTCTAAACAATATAACTTTTTCCCCCATAGATGCTGATGACTGTCTAAGTATTGTTGGGCTGTCCCTCCTATTTAAAGAGAACCCCGAGGAAATCATCAGGTTTGAGGAGGATCCCACAAGCTCGCTATATATATATTAGTGAAAGAGAAACTTCTGTCAATGGGGGAGGATGTTTTTGTTGTATACATCGAAGGGGAAAAACTCACAGGGTGTGAAATTTTTTACCAAATTTTAACCACCTTACTGGCTTCAATCTATGTGTTTAATATTGCCTACCCAAAGAACTGGTTAAAACCCTTCACTTTCATCCAGAATCTGCTTGTAGGACTAAAGAATCAGCTGGGACAAGTTTCTTTGGACAAACGTATTTTAGGTGTATTGGCCTCACTGAATGCCCTCATTCCCTCTTCCACACATTAAATTATGTTAAGGTGGGATTGTCAAGGAAAGACAAGTTTTTTTTGACAGTGTACTTGGAAGTGTATATAAACGGTCATACCGTCATATTTTGATGCCCTTGTTTGTTTTCATATGCTAAATGTACATGTAATTGGAATCTTTCTGTCATGTACTTACATAGTGCCCTATATAGGTTTAGTGTTTTGAATCAAAGGATGGTGAAAGAGTTATTTAAATATCTTAATTACAACAAAGCATTTTTGTAGCATATTGGGTGGAGACTCAGTTTGAGATCGTACATGTGTATTGTATATGTATTGTTGAAATGAGACATGTAAAAGAATCAGCATTGTTTTTTAAGTAGTTAATAATATTTTTAATATCAAATAAATTCAAAATTGAACTTTGGTATTATTTGTTTTTTAACAGTGCAAAATTGAGATATCAAATCTGAAAATGAAATTTTATGTGTTAAAATATGCAAAAACCAACTTATAATATAATGGAAAATAGCTAGTAAAATAGGTAATATGTTAGTAGTTTCTACTAGTAAAAAATACTTATGAAACAAGTTGAATTTACTTTTCAATAGTACTAGTACTACCTAGTTTGTAAAATTTACTTAACTGACTAGTGATTATTTGGACAGTAAAATGTACTAGCTTACTTAGTTACTTTTACTAGTAATTTCTTTCAGTGCGGCAAGGTCGTTTTAGGTATGAAATTGTGCACGCTTAAAAGTTTACACAATCGACAAGAAAAGCAACACCATTCTTTGTGCTACATGTAAAATACTTATTGTTTTTATTATATGATTGAATAATTCTGAACTCTCTGTTTAACTGATTATCAATAATCTAGAAGTAATAAAACGTTATAATTGTACATTGTTGTTTACAGCTGCTAAGTAACTCTAAACTTGTTAATATTTGTCAATTTCTTTCTAAACTGAAAATTATCCTTTAATATTTAATGTTTTGAAAAAAGCCAAAACATTAATAATGATTATATCCAGGTTGAACATGTTCCAGATAACATACTTTCCTGACATTGAAAAGAATGATAAAAAAAATAAAAATGTCAAGAATATTGATTCTTCACTGTTCGATTTTATAGGCTAATTTATCAGTTCATTTTGTATATATCAAATATTAACATGTACTGTCATGTACATATCGCTTTCATTCTGCAATGCGTATTAACCATACCCGCTAGTATTATAAGTCCAAAAATAAGCATTTCCTTCATTTTTACTTTACTAGGAGCCAATTTTAATCGAAAATAAAAATGTAAAGCCTTCTAAAACCATACATTTTCTCTGCTGTATTTCAGTAGCATGGTAATATCAATTCAATTCAGTAGCATGGTAATATTTATGCCATTCAATAGTTTATTGGCATCACCATGTTGGCATAGTTAAAATGTATCAAATGACAGACAAAAGAATATTATACCATAAAGGCTATAGCATGCACGACAATTTTATAAAATTCTCTTTAGTCCCTGGAACTGTTTTCTCTGCATAGAGCATTTATCTATGTAAACACACAGACATTTTGTAGTATTATAATTTCATGGATTAACAATTTCTTTAACAGGATCAATACCACAGTATACTTTATCTCCACATTGTATTGAAAATTTGTTTATATTGTATGTATTTATATATTCTTGAACAATCTTTATCGAGAAGCAACTCGAGGACTTTTTTCTCATTTGTCTTACGTTGTAAATTGAGGGGGTTGTCAAATTTAATTAAAGAAATGGCCACAGTGACTAAAAGCAGACGTCATTTGAAAAACCAGCTGTTTTAAGGGAGCTGTATGAATACTCTATTACCATGGTTAATGTTAAAATAATCCACTTCACTCGCCGCCATCAAAACTTTTGTCTCGCGAAGTTTGCGAACTACTGTGGAATCATTAAATTTCGTGGGGGCCAATTTTCGTGGATTGCTTAAATTTTACTGGTTCGTGGGGACGTAATTTCGTGTATTCTCTTAAACCTACAAAGGATATATGACTTTATTACCCTAATTTATTAATTTGTGGAGGATGTTAATTCGTGGATGCGAGGTACCCACGAATTCCACGAAAATTGAGCCACCACGAAATTTAATGATTCCACAGTAATCCGGCAAGTATGACATTTCAAGAATTAAATAAAAATTTATATTATTTGCAAAAGATTTCGAAATTTAATGACATAAATTTATTACATTAATCTTTTATTATAATACCATCAATATATTTGATAAATAAAACAAAACATTACGAGTTATCGGAGCCGTAACAGTCAACAACGAAAAGTGCGTTAAAGTGCGTGATTGCGGGGAAAAGGTATATGCGTCAAAATGCGTGATTGTGGGGCAACGGTATATGCGTTAAAGTGCGTTACTGCGGGGAAGGGGGTTAAGGTACTGAGTAATTAGTTTTCTTAAATCATATTTGATACTCTGTATCAATAATACACATGTATGTTTTTTTAAATGGCCGAAAAAACATGTACATTAAAATTATGTTCGAATTCACCTGTTCAAACGAACATAAAATATATATAAACTAAAACTCAAAACACCAATATACATGTACTAGTATAGGAACAGCTCGCCTGCGCGAGTGCAACAGACATTTTTATTACATTATATACATGTACAATTAACTTTTCGTTTTCCTTAATTCAACATTCACAATAATATGTAAACGGTGTGACCGTTGGACCGAGCGCAGATTTAACACAGTGTAGTTTGATTTGTATAATAAAATCTATTTAAAACGCACAAAGTAGGATCCGCCAGTATGGTTGCCTACTCAAATCATTCGTCAAAGTTAAACTAAACGTCGCGTGCTCAGTCCTCATTATGACGTCATATTTCAGAAGTTTTGTCTTCGGAAATAGCCGAAGAGAGTTACGTGATTCCGAATTTTTTTTTTATTTCTTCTTTCATTGTTTATCAATTTAATTCATATGAATGTCAATGTAATAAAATTGAATACTTTATTCAGAATCTAAAAGATCAGTTCCTTGACGTTTATGTTTTTATTTTCCATCTGATAATTGATAAGACATACATAGAACTAGTCGTGTTTCTTGATTGAAGCACTATTGAAACATATCTGGTTTCCTTTTTAATTTCATTTAATTCAAATTACCTTCTATTGAAACACTGGAACTTATTTAATCGAGTTTAGGGGCAATAAACATCGATAAGTACCAGTCAATCAATGATCAAACTAACTTTTTAAAAACAAAATGGCTGCCAATATGGCGGCGCCCAGGGCTGGAAGAAATTTTTTTTGGCCTTAGTACCCCTGATTCAACTTTCATTTTTCACTGATTTTCTTATATATACGTGTTACCATTAATCCTCGCTTCGCGAGGCGGGCTTCGCCCGCCTCTCGCTGCGCTCGGTATAATAAACATATTAGTACCATCGATATCACCAAAATAACAATTGAGTGGGTCGGTCAGGGTCTATTGCACGATTGGCAGCGAATTCTCGAATAACTTCTACTACTTTAAGCACGTACCCAGGTAATTTTCGATACGTCTGAGTAACTTAATTTACGACCAATCAGAGATTGGATATACATATAACAACAACATTCCAACAAGTGTTACTTGTATCATTTATAAATAAAAAATATTTATCGTGAACAATATCAATACATGTCGCGAAACCATGAATGGTAAATGTCAAATCCGATTGGCTACCCGCTATTCACTCTGTTCACAAAACAAGTTTACTATTCGAACGCGCTTGGTTGACTTTCTATAAAACCTTTTTACAGGACACCCCTTTTTCATTTAACACGCGTTTATTTTCTCCCTCGTTTCACTCCTCCGGAAATAAATATTTCTTGACTAATTTGTTGAAAAACAAAACAGATTTTTTTTAGGATTGGTGCGTTCGTTACAAATCGCATCCATTCGTACATACAAATAAATGGCAACACAAAATATTAGTTAATCTCAGAAAACATATTTGGGTCAGAGAGGGTAGGGAAAACCAAAGACACAACCTGTACTGCTTATGACGAACGTCGCATTAATCGAATACTCCCCGGGAAATATATTTATACTGAGCGCGAAAGCGCTCGTGCATGAAATAACCAGTATTGAAGTAAACCAGATAATACGAATACTAACGGAAATAAACGAAGTTAAAAAGGTAAAGATATAAATTTCTCTTTTTGTCCGCACACATGGAGAAGAATATTGACATAGAGTCTTTCTGACAAAGTCATTGCCGATATTGTTTTGTCTCGAGCTACAAATGAGATTTATTCGACGAACTAAGTTACATGTAGTCGAGTCAGTTATCCGTGTTGAGTTCTGGAAATTTTTAATCTCTAACTGTGGATTAGTATGGACGTGTTAAAAACCAACTTTGTTTATGTTGTTTTTACTCGAGAGAGTGGGTGGAGTTAAATAAAGTGTGGGATATGTACATATAACCCACACTTTTATCAATAGAAAACTCGCCAAGCTATGGTACAAGGCTAAAGAAACTAATATGACTGACAGTGGCCTGTCAAGCATATAACAGTGACCAATAACTAACAGGCACTAATGATAATTCTTATAACTGAGAATTCATTATGAACATATTTTACTGCACATGTTACCACTGGAAAAAAGTGATCAGAATATTTTGCTGAATCTTTGACAATGCACAATAAATTTAAGTATAATTATGTTAAGGAGAGTGAGCTGGACATCCTCATTTGCATGGCAGCAGTATCAGAGCAAACTAAATACCTCAAAGGGAAAAGCAATGGTGCCACTGATTTCAAAATGCAAGGTATGGAAATATGCAGTATAGTAACAAGTTAACTAGCTTCTTTTTGATAAGTGTATTACATAAATTCAATAACTGAAAATCAGTAAGGGGGTCCTTACCAAAACCAAATCCCCTTTTTATACCCCCCGCAAACGAAGTTTGGGGGGGGGGGTATATAGGAATCACCTTGTCCGTCTGTCTGTCCGTCCGTCCGTCTGTCCGTCTGTCTGTAGACGCAACTTTGTCCCCCCTATAGAATTTTTTACTACTGCATGGAACAGTCTGAAAATTTGTAGATATGTTGACTGCCATCTGAAGATGTGCACCTGCACTTTTTTTTAAGATCAGACAAGATTTAATGATTTTATGACAGTTTTCATTTTCCTTATTCTATATATTGTACACTGATGTTGAAAAGTAAGGGAGGTAATCCTTACAGATTTTATTAATTAATTAATAGTATTAAAACACTAAAATATATTCATATAATACATGCAGATGGAGGTTTTTGTATTTATGTCTTAACTAAATTTATTTTTTATATGTATTCTATCAACTGACTGTGCAAAATTTTTGTTTGTTAATGATGAATTCTTTGGAGCTAATAAGAACATCAAAGACAAGTGTGGCTGAATTCATTTGTCCCAAGGGGGCCATTATCTGAGCCATGGTTTAAATGGAGCATGTGTTTGGGGAAAATTGATATTCTGTAAAATGGGCGTTGGTTTTGGGGCTATTTTAAAACTGTTTCATGTAAACCAAAAGTTTCTTTCATTATAAGGAAATAAATAATATCATTATTATAATAAAGAAGTTAACTATTTTTATACCCCCACAAACGAAGTTTAGGGGGGTATATTGATTTGTGGGTTAAACCAAAAGTTTCTATCATTATAAAATAGTAACTTAGCTATATAATTAATTCATTTTAAAAGAAATTAATTATTTTGCAAAATGATACTTAGAAGCTGTTTATAATATTGATATCAAATAAACTGACGAAGTGGCCATAAACGGCATTAAATAATATAAATAAAATTCAAAATCATTGATCATGATGTTTGGAGTGTTTAGGCAATTTAAAAATTGTTTGTGATATCAAATTTTTAAAAAATATAAATGAAGGAAGTAATCTGCAATTTTTTTTTTTAGATTCGTCATGTTTATATAATACATGTATGGTATATATTTTTTTATGTCATGATGAACAATAAAAACAATTTGTAAGTATACTTTTGCAAACTTTATATTTCAATCAAAATGTTGAAAACTTTGTAATTGCTAATATCCTCTGTGAGCTACATTTCTCATTGATGAATGAAGAGTCCTGATATCAAAGAAAAGAGAAGGAGAATTAATGTGTCCCAATGGAGCTATTATTTGAGCCTTAGTTTGGACGGAACTTTTCCTAATGTGTTTCATACACATGAATTCATCAATTGGTATTCCAAACTGATCTGCAAAAAATATATAAACATATATTGGGTATATAAAAATGTATAGTTTTATTTTTTTTCTGGTGATGTTTTTGGAATATTGGAGCAGTTTAAACCAAAGTTAGATGTATAATAAAGATTGAATTAACCTTACAATGGATTTTTTTAACCATCTAGAAAGAAGTATATAATTATAATATTTACTTGTATAAGTATATATGATATAAGTACATGTGTAAATTTTATATATCATTATGGTAAATAAGTGGATAATTCAAACCTATTTTATAAGATTATCTCTGATGACACTATTATATCAATCAGGTTTCAGCCAGGCTTTGAATTCTCACAGGATTAATTAAATTATCAAACTTGGAGGTAGAGAAATTATGATTCCCTTTTGCTTGGTTAATGGCTTTCTTAATGCCACAAAATTATTACAGTCGGTTACACCTGTCATTTGATGTTCCTTTGCCATTTCAAACTCTTTTTTCAAACAGATCTCTACAAGTGAGATATATTAAATCTTAACTGGGCACTGAAGAAGAAAGAATATCATACACACTAGGACTATTTAAGTACATATGTACCGGTACTAAGATCGAGGTGTACATTTATAAGGAATTTTTTAACCTACACTTCTATATTTCCTTGAGGATACAATTCCTCCAATAATTAAAGCATTTCCATTTGTGTCTGTGAAATGAAGATCTTCAAGACTGAGGAGCAATATTGAAGATATTCATTATGAGCATGGTAAGTATTAACTTTCATTGATACATTTATTTATCAATCTATTAAAAGAACATATTGGTTTATGTATATATATACACATGTATATATATGATGTGGTAGAAAATGTAGATACTGTCATTTGCTATATGTCAACATAAGGAAATGTAAAATTGCAAGAAGATGTCATTTTAGATCTACTAGCATTCGTTTTCTGAGAGACGAGAGCTATATGAATTTAAATCATGATAAAAATTCTGTTTTTACAATTTTATTTTCAATCATTTTGCAATTTTATATTTTTACTATCAATTTGATGTAAAATAGCAGAATTGTGGAATTAGAGATGAAATCAATTAAGTGAAAAATACATTGACAGATTTTTTAAATGAAAGAAATACAGCAATATCTGGTGTTATCAAATTAAAGGGAGTTCAAGATAAATGTGAGTGAATCCTTTGCTTTGAAACAAGGTGGAACTCTACAGAAATCATTATTTATGTCAATTATTTTGAGGACTGAACGCTTTACAAAAGATCTTGATATGATATGTGTAATTAAGATAAAATCAAAATGCTTGTATTTGATACATGAAAGTGTTGCCCTTCCCAATTAAGGAGCATTAAACAGGATAAAAGAAAGAATTGATAATCATAAACACTGCTTTACGCTAATTCATTCTGTGATCAAACTGACGAAGAAACAACTCTGAAGAAATAAAGGAAGAAGACTTAAAATTTTACAGGTAAGGCAGAATACTTTTATCATGTACCTGGTATTAATTAATCTCTCAGCGAACTAACTGTTACTACTATCTTAATCATTATGATTTACTATTTATACATTTTTAAGCACTTTTGATAACATAGAAAAATATTTAATTTAATAGAGAGGATTGGTGAAAATGTTTGGGACACTGATAACATATAAGAGATATTTAATTTAGAGTCGATTAAATGTTTGAGACATTAATAATTACTTACTGGTACATTGATTATTACTGAGAATATTATTTTAATTTTTTTTTTTTTTTTTTAATAAAATTCATCAGTGCTGTTTCTGGAATATACAACATGTAGATTAAAATAAATGATTAACTGATTGAAAAATATTATGGTAATATACAAATAAGCCACTTTTTTTACATTTGTCTCTCAAGACCTTATAAAAGACTAAAAACTTAAAAGAATTGAAAAATAAAATTGTAACTAGAATCATGTGATTGAAATTAGCAAAAATGTATTATCAGTATTCATTAGTCTTTAAAAGTTAGCATTCAAACAGATTTAAAAAAAAGAGAAGAATTTCCATATGTTACATTTTTAATTTTTTGGGTGTGGAATAAGAGTGGGTGTTATTACTATTTAAAGTAATATATATAAATTTGTATGAATTAAATTAAAAAAAAAATTATTGTATTATTGACCCCACTTTTTTTTTTTTTTTTTTTTTTAGAAAAACTATTAAACAACTAGTTAAAATGATATAACATGAAATAAATTGATTGCTAAATTTTCAATTGTGAAATCATTTTCTTTTTGATTTTTATTAATAACAAAATTTTGGGGTTGTAGATTCTAAAGAAATGGCGTCCAATATTACTAAAGACCTTCAGTCCTTCTTACAAGAAATCATTTCGGAGATCGATGTTGAGTTGAAGGCTGCTTGTTATGACATAACAATCGGACAGATGAAGAACGCTCTGAGTATTATTGAAAAAGTGAGAAGAAAACTAGTTGTGTTGCAGAAAAAATCTGAAATTTATCACAAAGAAATAACAAAGGAAAAAGTGGAAATGAAACGATATCAAGACATGGTGGCCAGCCTAAGAAAAGAAAAAAAGAAACTTCAGGAAGAGCTTTCTACTGTGAGCAAAGAACTGCAAGATTTGCAAGATTTTGAGTCAATTGTATCAGAACTTGATACAAGCCAGCCAGCATCTAACGATGAGGATGAAGTTATGGTCAGCCAACCAAGTGAAAGTGTATAGAACATGACAAAAGATATAACAATAAAGCTAATTTGGACGTATTTGGTGTATTTTACTTGTGCTATACATGTATGTAATTCGGTCATTCTTCCTTTAACTGGACATGTGTCTGCTTTGTCTGCATCTTTTCATGTTTTATAAGAAGAAAAAAAAAAAACTAGATTAAATTGGAAAGTTGTGCTGTAATTGTTTTCTGAATCATTAAAATGTGAAACATATTTTCTCCATTTTGTTTATTTCATGAAATAGAGCAAAAAGTATTGCCCTGTCCACATTTTATCATTTATTCTATGGGGTCATTAATAAACTTGATGGCTTAATTAGTTTTTTGGGATGTATGGGTATTTTTGTACCTTTGAAATTAAAATGTACTATATATTTAATTAATATTGAACATTAATATTTGACCAATGTTTAAAAAACAATTCTCTTTTTTTCATTTCCACAAACTACATGTATCAAGAAATATGACCCCCCCCTTTTTTTAAATGAGAGGGCCATGAATCTTTATAGCCATGTATGTTTAGCAATAGCCATTGCTACCCAAAACCAAGCCTACAATTTTATAGGTCTGATATGGCATACTCTTATAGATAAAACAAGGCCTGAATGATTATGCTCTTAAATTCAACATAACTATTTTTGTACTTGTTATTTAATGATCATTTTATTCAATTTTACTTACATAGGATGATATATTTTAAATAACTATTTAACAATGATTTTCTTAGTAATCTTTTAAAAAGCTTAGAAAGAATCTAAATAATCTGTTAGAATTCCCTTGGGACCATTAATCAGTTCTGTAGAATCTCTTGCTTAGTTCCCCCAAATCTCTTGGGAATGGACAGGAGAAGGCCGGTTCTGGTCTGTTAATTACTCTATATCGGTATATTGCTGTATTTCTTTACAAGTAATTACAGTACAATTATGACTTTTACAGCTTTGCTTTATCAAATTGTTGTCAATGATTATATCTATAGAGTAATTAATTAAATGCATGAGCAAACAGACTTATTTCAAAATAACTATAAAGTTCATAATGACAGTATTGTCAGGAAGTAATAAAAAGTTACTGTAACAGTAGATGTTATAGAGTTATATATATATATAATCACAATATCAAACTTGATGTGGGTGCCAATTAATTTAATGAGGTTGTATTTGAAATGTTTTAAATTTTATAAAACATAATTTCAGATACTCTGGTGGGATCTAGATAATGCCACCTAAGAAGAAACCAAATGAACGAAAAAAACGTGAATTAGAGAGACAGAAAAAACAGATAAAAAGGTTGATAACATTTCCTTTTTAAAGCACCGCATTTATTGTATACTTCAAGTGATAATTATTTTAAAAATATAATTAATTAATAAATATTGTCTTTTTCATACTCATAGAAATAATAAACCGGATATCAAATGCTGCAGTGTGTCATCATTTGCCAACATCAACCCAGTCAATCATAACAGGTACATAAACTAATTAAGTAGGTTTGTTTTTTCCCTTCACTATACTGAATCAGATAATACATGTAAAAGTATGTGTATCATAATGAATAGATATTTTTTTTATATTAGCACTGATAGTAGAGTTCCAGAAGAAATCATCACTGCAGAGTCTACATCTGTAGATTGTGCAGAAACTTCATTTCAATTGGATGATGGGTGCGTATCAGGAACCTCCACTTAACACTGAAACTATAATTGATCCTAAGAAAAGGGCAGTAACTCAAATTTCCTTTTTTTCTGCTTTACAATTATTTTCTGCAAAACTTTCCAATTATTGAAAAAAAGTTCATTGTGTATGAAAAAATAACCTGTATAAAAAATATTTTTCCTAATTTTTAGTCTAAAATTATACACAAGGCACAGTTATATGGATAAAAAAAAATTCTTCATTTCCTCTGATAAATTTTTTAAATTTGAAAGTTCACCGATTACTATTTTTGAATAGTTGTACATGTTAAGAAACAATTGTAATTGCAGAATAGGAGTACAAGTTCACAAGTATTTTGAAGACCAAAGAAAGAGAAAAGAACAAAAGCAAAGATATATATTGAAGAGAAGAAATGATTCTTTGTATGCAAAAAGAGAACAGATCGAAAATAGGGAAAGAAAAAGAATTGAAAGAAGTAATCCCTGGAAAAGGTATGCTGAAGCCAAAAAGGACAAAGAACGTAGAAAAAAATACAGAAAGCAGCCCAGTAAGAAGAATTTAGAAAATGCTAGAGAAACACCATGTAAAAGACAGAAAAGAAATGACCCATTCTACAGAGAAACAGAGGCTCAACAGGACAAAGAACGCAGGAAAAATTACAGGGATCAGCCAGGGATAAAGGACAATGAAAATGCAAGAGAAACACCATGTAAAAGACAAAAAAGAAATGACCCACTGTACAGAGATACAGAGGCTCAACAGGACAAAGAACGTAGGAAAAATTATAGAGATCAGCCAGGGATAAAAGACCATGAAAATGCGAGGGAAACATCATGTAAAAGACAGAAAAGAAATGACCCATCGTTCAGAGAAACAGAGGCTCAACAGGACAAAAAACGCAGGAAAAATTATAGAGATCAGCCAGGGATAAAAGACCATGAAAATGCAAGAGAAACACCATGTAAAAGACAAAAAAGAAATGACCCACTGTACAGAGAAACAGAGGCTCAACAGGACAAAAAACACAAGAAAAATTATAGAGATCAGCCAGGTATAAGAGATCTTAAAAATGCAAGAGAAACACCATGTAAAAGACAAAAAAGAAATGACCCACTGTACAGAGGAACAGAGGCTCAACAGGACAAAAAACGCAGGAAAAATTATAGAGATCAGCCAGGGATAAAAGACCATGAAAATGCAAGAGAAACACCATGTAAAAGACAAAAAAGAAATGACCCACTGTACAGAGGAACAGAGGCTCAACAGGACAAAAAACGCAGGAAAAATTATAGGGATCAGCCAGGGATAAAAGACCATGAAAATGCGAGGGAGACCCCTCAACGATACCATCATCGCAACTCTCAGTTTAATGCAGATGTGGCCGTTGCAACTTTTTTATCGAGGATTCAAGAAGGGCCTGTTTTCACTTGTACATGTTGTCATAGACTTTTATATAGATCATCTCTCTCTCTTTTTAATGAAGACGAATTTTCAAACACTGATGAAGATCTCCTCTCTAAATGTAGAACCAGCAAAATTTCTTTTGATATGAATGAATATATTTGTTCATTCTGTAAGAGATTTCTGAAGAAAAATGAACTTCCATCATTAGCTGTGTGCAATAATCTACAACTAGATGACACTCCTCAGGTTCTGAAAGATCTAAATGCTTTAGAAGTATCGTTTGTTGCCAAAAGAATTCCGTTTATGAAGTTATTAGCATTGCCAAGAGGAAAGCAGAAGTCAGTACATGGTTGTGTCGTAAATATCCCTGTAGAACCAAAGCAAACTGTGTCTGTTTTACCTCGAGTTCCATCCTCAGCATCAATGATAATGGTCAAATTAAAAAGAAAACTACATTACAGAGGACATGTGTTCTTGCAAAATATTCAACCTCAGAGGGTACTTCATGCATTGCATACTTTGCGGTCAATAAATCCTTTGTATAGTGACATTACCGTGGATCCTGAGTGGATGCAAAATAGCTCCCTTGACTCACCTGAATTGTGGGATTCTCTCTCATCTCCATTGGAAAAATCATCACAAGAATCATCATCTGTGAATGTTATACCACTAACCACTCCTGTCATACACCCTTCAACATCTACAGGGGATACAGCAGAATATGACTATGATGAGAATGAAGAAGAAAATGAAAGAAGTCGTCTAAGTGGTATTCCATACAATACATGCATTCAACCTAAAGATTTAAGCTCTGAAGACAACATCATACTCTCAATAGCACCAGGAGAAGGAAAGAAACCAAAAGGTTTTGATGATGATAAGTTCTCAGAGCAACTTAGTTTTCCACATCTTTTTCCAACTGGAATGTTTGGATATACAATGTCAAGAGAAAAAAAGATTTCAATAAAGAAATACTTCCAGTCCAGGCTTCTCAATGCAGATGGGAGATTTGCCAAGAGTATAGAGTATATTTTTTATGCCCAATATCGCTGTGAAGCAGAAGATGTCAAAAGTTGCCTTTCAATTGCTTTAAGGAAAGGTAGACAAACAGAAATCACGGCCGGAGATGTAAGAGAAAAATTGAACAATTTTGTGCGAGGTGATCTGGGTATTCATTTTCTACAAAAAGTTCGTGGATCTCCAGCATATTTTAATAAGATGTTTTATGATTTGCTTGGAATGATAAGACAGCTTGGTCCATGCACGTGGTTTCTAACTTTATCTGCTGCAGATCTGAAGTGGACTGACACAATTAAAGTTCTTGCTCAGCAGCAGGGGAAGGACCTTTCAGATGAAGACATTGAAAATCTGTCATGGGAAGAACGATGTGACTTCTTAAGATCTAATCCAGTTACTGCAGCTAGGCACTTTGACAACAGAGTTCAGCTTTTTCTTAAATACATTCTGCTAAATAAACAGCTGAATCCATTGGGAAACATTACAGATTATAAATACCGAATTGAATTTCAACAGCGCGGTTCACCACATGTGCACATGGTGGCATGGGTAGACAATGCACCATCCATTGAGAATAACAGCTTGCAAGAAGTGAAAATGTTCATAGAGAATCACATATCCTGTGAACTTCCGGAGAATGATGATCACTTGCACAGACTTCTTTGTACTGTTCAGAAGCATACCCACTCTGTGGCTTGCAAAAAGCATGGGCAGAAATGCAGATTTCATTTTCCTCGGCCGCCTCTGAAGCAGACTATTGTTGCCAAACCTCCAAGTGAGCCTCCACCAGCTTCTGTGCAAGAACAATACTCAGCAGTATTAACAGCTGTTCAAGAAGAGTTGGCAAAGCTCAAGCCTGATGAGAAAATTTCTTTGGATGAACTTCTTCAGAGAGCATCTGTTAGTGAAACTTTGTATGAGAAAGCCTTGATTTGGATTTCAACAAAGAATGGTCAACCTGCTGTACTTTTAAAAAGAACTCCAGCTGAAGTGAATATCAATAATTACAACAGACATCTCATGTTGGCTTGGCAGGCCAACCTAGATGTACAATTTGTGACAAATACATATGCTTGTGTTATGTATGTGGCATCATATGTATCAAAACCAGAGAAGACACTTGGAGATATACTCAAAGCAGTTAGTGCATCTGGAGAACACTTAGGCCCCAAAACGTCCATGAAAAGTGTTGCAAAGAAATTCTTAACACATCGGGAGGTCAGTGCGCAAGAAGCTATTTATAGATTGATGTCTTTACCGCTTGTGCAAGGATCACGGCAGATTGTCTTTGTACCAACAGATCTCCCAGAGCAAAGAACACGACTTTTCAAGCCCCTAAAACTTCTTCAGATGTTGGAAGATGATGATGCAGACGTTTTCATGGTATGTAATATATATGTTGATAAAACCATTTTGATGCAGTATTGATCAAATTTTTTACATTGTGTTTTAAATGTTATCATAATTAAAAAGAATATATGTTTTTAGACAGGTATACTGGAGTACTATGCAGCTCGACCTAGTAAGCTTTCTGAGATGACACTTGCAGAGTTTGCCTCAAAGTACAAAAAGTCGTCCAACAAAACACTGGATAAAAGTGACGGAAAAAAAATTCAGCTTCAGGGAGGCTTTGGTGTAATGAGTCAGAGAGGTACTCCAGCAATTATAAGGTACCATCAGTGGTCTGAGAAGAAGCAACCTTCACAGTACTATCATTCCCAGTCCTTGGAGAGATGAAAAGAATGATCTATGTTACAGTTCCTATGAAGAAACGTATAATGCAAATAAAGAACTAATTGAAGAAAACAGAAAGTCATATGAATATCATTCCAGCGAAATTCAACGTGCTGTAGAAAACATAGAAGAGTTTGGAATTGCAGAGGAATGTTGGAACATTTTGGCTCCTCAAGCAGAACAAATGCAGTGTGAGGATAGACGCACAGGAACCACTGAAGTACCAACAATTAGCAATGTATTTGATCATAACAGCAGTTCATCTGTAAATCATGACCTGGGACTAGTTCCATATGAAGTTGAGTTTTCCAATGAAAGAATGACAAAATTTGAATGGTATAACCATTTGCTTTCACTAAACACACTACAATCACAAGTTCATGATTTTATTGTTCATTGGTGCACAAAGATGTTGTTGTCACACAAATGCAGAACACCAGATCCCTTTCATATTTTTCTAACGGGTGGGGCTGGAGTAGGAAAAAGTCACCTCGTCAGAGCGATTGTGCAAACAATAAATCATTTTTTTCAACGAAACAATCAAGTACAAGATATGCATGTGATGGTATATGCACCTACCGGAGCAGCTGCCTATAATATCTCTGGGTACACACTTCATGCTGCATTTCTCCTCCCAGTGAACGTGAAGAGCAGTGATGACTACATACCTTTGTCAGGAGAAAGACTTGCTTCGTTAAAGGAATCCATTGGAAACATCAAAGTTTTAATCATTGATGAGATATCTATGGTTGGGTCAGATATGCTTCTTACGGTGCATCGCAGATTATGTGATGTAATGGGAAATCACCAACCATTTGGGGGGATATCTATTTTAGCAGTTGGAGACCTGTTACAGTTGCCACCTGTTGCTCAGAAGCCAGTATTTTCATGTCCATCTGATGAGATGGCTGCTATTTATGGATCTTTATGGCAACATTTTCAGATTGCCGAACTACATGAAATTCAGCGACAAAAGAATGATAGTACTTTTGCTTTACTGTTAAATAGGATCAGGTCTGGGACACATACTGATGAGGACATTAAGGTGCTTCAACAAAGAGCAATTAATGAAAGTTATGAAGACTATCCAAAAGATGCGACACACATCTTTGCATACAACAAAGATGTATATCAACATAACATGCAGAGGTTAGAGTCTATACAAACATCCGAGTTCACCTTTACTGCAGAAGACTCTAAAAAAGATGGTGAAACTGTTTTGGTGGAAACAACAAATCTGAAAGAAATGGCTGGTGGTCTTGCTAAAACGATTTCAATTGCTGTTGGTGCCAAAGTGATGCTGACAAAAAACTTAGATGTTCAGGATGGACTAGTAAACTCTGCATCTGGTGTTGTTACTGGGTTTTATCCACAACCAGCATATGATCAAGACAGGGATACATTCAAGCCAAAATACATCTTTGTGAAATTTAATGATGAGAGAGTTGGAAAAAGAAACAGATTACAATCTTCAAGAATTTTGATAGATGAAATTTCAACACCAATCCCTCAAGTTGAAACACAGATTCGTTTCGGAAAACATTCAAAAGTAACAGCAAAGAGAACCCAGTTTCCTTTATGTCTGGCATGGGCAGTAACCATTCATAAGGAACAGGGCAAAACAGAGGATCAGCTGGTTGTGTCCTGTAAAGGAACTTTTCATGCAGGACAATTCTACACAGCAGTAAGCAGAACAAAGGAACTTAAAGGATTGCTCATGTTGGGCGATGTTACATCAAATAAAGTTAAAGTAAACACAAAAGCTTTAGAAGAAATCAGGAGAATGAAAGAGTCCTCACTTTTCCAGCCATGCCAGCTACAAACAACTGCATTAGCTGTTACTATGGATTCATTTTTCATCATTCATTGTTTGAACATTAACTCTTTCCTGCCCCATGAGAAATCTTTTAACAAAGATTGCCTTACAATGTCCTCACACATCACATGCCTTGTTGAAACATGGTTAAGATCAACAGATGAGATTTCAGACACAAGAGACTACAGTCAACTTAGGGCAGACAGCAATCAACAACACAGAAATGGTGGATTGTTATCTTATATTCATAACAATCTGCATCTTTTGAAATACTTTAAAGTAGAAGTCAGAACGGAACACAACATTCTTTTACTGGCACCAAAACAAGATCCTTCACTCAGGATATGTGCAGTGCTGTTGTATCACAACCCTAAAAGAACAATGACAGTTACAAAGTTTCTTGAAGATCTGGAAGTTATTTTATCTCATTGTCCTCAAGGTCTTCCTTCTTTTCTACTTGGAGATTTTAACATTGATCTGTCATTGAATACTACCTCTGCCAAACACCTCCAGAATCTTATGAAATACTATGGATTCCGCCCCTGTGTATCGGAGCCAACTCACAGACAAGGAGGACATCTTGACAATATATTTACAAACATTTTGTTCACCCCCCTCTTAGACGTCATACCTAAATACTACACAGACCATATGTTTCTCTCACTTGCTGTTCCCTGGACTCAATTTTACCAATGAAACTTTTCAAGTTAGATTAAAATGCGTCAACATTTCTAAATGCGCGCACCCACCCTAACTGTTATAGGGGTAAACAGTATGAAACTTAATGTCCATCCTTGCCCAGTAGGTAGTAATTTCATTCAAAACTTTATTTAAAATTTACATGTATGTACTTAATTTTATGTGTTCAAAACTATTTCATATTATGTAATTGTCTTCACTGAACTATACTGTCTCATTTTTTGTGTTTATAATTAAAATGTGAAACTCATGATTTTGTGACATATTGACATAGCTAAAGAAAATGAAGCACCAAATTTAATAATGCTCACAAACATATTACAAATCTTGCTATTATTGAGATTGTTCATTTTTGTAGAGCAAACATACAAACTTTAAATACTGGTTCATTCCAATCAATATTACAAATATAGATCATCAAATTTTAATGTGCCTCGATATTTAAAGGTTGCCCCATTTAAAATGAGCCCTGCGGGGGTATTAGTCCCATAAGGACAGTTCTAGTTTAACTTCCAGTTTGCATCCATATCTTTTACCTCAATTGATCTATGACATCTTATATGTTATTTATGAATCAAAATTGTAAATGAAAAATCAGTTGAGACATTAGAGTTAAGATAACTAATTAAGGTACCTCACTTCTGTCTTCTACATCCACGGACAGTTGTCCTTGCAATGGTCTTATGTAGCATATTGCGGAGACAAGTCCACTCTCATCGGACAAATAGTGAGTCGTATACCCATAACTTGGAATAGGAATCCTTTCCAATAGAGTTCTTGATGATGAATGCATCAACTCATATCCCCCAGCATCCTTTAGTTTTGGGTAATGCTCCAACAATGCATCTCTAAGATTTTCAGCATCATTGTTCTTTGCTAGAACCAGTCTTTTTTTCCGAGCCCTGCTTCAATAAGAATTCTCTTCATTGTTTGTCTGGTACCTCATCCAAAAAAAAAATGTAATACATTTAAAAGGGAAAAAAAAAAAAACAAATTCCATATTTTAATTGGTGTTATGAAATATCTCTGAATCTTGTTTTTTTATTTACACTTGGTAAGTAGAGTGCTGTACAGATGATTTGGAATCTATCTTAAAACATGTTTGATCCGACTCTATTGTAGGGGAAGGGGGAAAAATACTAAAATACTTTAAAAGGATCGAGGTTCAAGACTGATTTTGTTCATAATTCATAAATTTACCTCATCAGGACCTCCAAGACAACAACATTTGTGAGTCCAAGTGGTGTTTAACGCATGTCTTTGGAATTTCATATGCGGCCTTCTTAGTGCATTTAAGTTCATATTGTATGGGGCAAACATTGTTCGTATTGTGGTTGTTCAAATCCTGAACTCTTAATCTGTTACAACTGCAATATTTCGAGCCTTTCAGACAGAGCTCGAAAAAACAATTTAAATGTATTACCATATTAGAGGCTTACTCAATGTTGAACAGGTCCAGCACAATCTCCTGATTTAGCTATATAACTTAAAGGGGCATGGCCACGATTTTAGTCAAGTTTTATTTTTCTGTTTTTATTATTTACAATGCTTTAGGAATGCATTCCTAATGATCAAATAAAATTTGGGTGCCAGTCGATGATTTTTAAGGAAGATACAGGGCTCAAAATTCTTCGTCATGTAAACAAGGCTCATGCCCTGTTTTTGTTTACATAGGTTCAATATACCAGTAAAAAATCTTTTTCAAGCTAATTTGTCTATCTTTTTATTCATTTTAAGAATAAATAAACAGTTACTAACAATTCACACATTTATTTGAATTGGAATTTTCACTTCAACATTCAAAATGTAAACAAAAGCTTTGTTTACATAGCGAAGAATTGTAAGTTCTGTAACTCGCTTATAACTCAACAAATGACAATCAAATGTTGGTTGCTTATTAAAAATACCTTACTGAAGCATTGTAAACATTTAAATCGAAAAAATATTTTTTTACCAAAATCGTGACCATGCCCTTTTAAAAAAGCTATTCAGAATAGCTTGATAAAGTTATGAATATGCAGTTTTTTTTCAGAAGAATGTTAATTATCAAAAATATACAAAAAATCGCAAGTTAATTACCGATTATATTAATCCCATGAACCATTAAAAAACAGTTCAAATCAAATTAGTTTTAACACGGCTGCTTTTGAACACTGCTATGCAACTAATCTGTATTTACGTTAACAACTATGACTTCCGGATCCGGTAACCTTGACCTCAAACAAAGAAATGTATGTTTGTCTGTGGTAGATATAAAAATGAAAAACATGACAGGTACTAAAAAAAATTGGCAATATGTAAACAAAGTTTCAATCAATTACCAGTGGTCGGGTCTTATCAATTTCAAACAAATATTTTAAATTAATTGTAAAGAGAAAATAAAATGAGAACTGTTTAACTTTAACCAAACAACGACGATACTGAAATGTGAACTGTGTCAGTAAAGTTCAATAAAGTTTGTAGGATAACACATGACAGGTGTTTTTCATTTCAGCACATTTTTCACGATGTGTTCAGTATGTAAATAAATAAATTTACTACAGTGTCCGACATTTTTTTTTAAAAGAGGATAAATAATACAAATTATGGTTCAGTTCTTCATACTAGATCTATAATGATTTTCTAAGTATTAGTAATACTTCTAATGACTACATTATATTTTAAATAATTTTTCTTATAATGTAATCCAAGAAAAACTTCTACTAAAGTATGTTAACAAAATTACTTACTTTTTTGCACAAAGTGTAGTTTCTTCTGATCTCTCTTGATGACTGTAGACAATTGCGACATTTTGAACTTATTTAAGTATTTTCTGCTATATGTTATGACCTAGTTGGTGATTTTAATAATTATTAATTTTTAAAATATGTCACTGTACCATTTGTGCCTATCACATTCAGGGTGGAGATTATTGAGGACTGCAGATCCTTATGATTTTTAACATCATCATGACGTCACTTGACTGTTGATTGGTCAATCTACTGGTAGTTACCTTTCAGGAAGTAATATTAACCTTCATGGCTACAGGCTACTCTGGTGAATATAGAAACAAAATGCTGACTTCATCACAATAGAGCTTAAATTATGACCCTTCTATAAACGTCATCAGAATGGGCTTTGACAGGGGGGTTTCTTGACTGTGACTGTGGGTTTCTTGACTGTGGTTAACCGATGACGTCACTGCGTGGGGGCCTTCTTCTTGGTCTTGACCCCTGGTTAACCCCATGACGTCAATGGGTGGGGACCTTGACTGTGACTGAACGCTATCTACTATACTACTAGTAAATTGATAACTTGACCTAATTTAATTATGTTACGTATAAGAGTTTCACCGTGCAAAAAATAGATGACCTTATTTGAATATAATGCGTAGATAAGTGGGTGGTATAATTGTAAGCGCATTCTTGATCAAAGCGTTCGTTTTCGTAATCAAAACGAATTTGAAACCATATATAATGGACAAAAATCGTAATTAGAAGTTTAAAATTCAGTCATTGTGCCTACTGTTTGGATCCAGTTAGTGAAGATGGTTGAATACTACCTTTAAACAACTTCAACTGGTGACATCGTTTGTCCAAACGATGAAACACATGTCATTAGGGAAGAAAGACTGTCGCGCCACCTAATTAAGTGTGTCAAAAATGTAGTAACAAGCAAGAACTTCACCTCTTGTGAGATTAACTATTGTCATAAAATTAAAAAAGGGTAAGGTGCTGAACATTACTCAAGATGTGTTCACAAAGAGTTTGAAAATGAGTGGCAAAGAAAAGGAAAACTTTGTGTTAAAGGGGGTGATACTTCTCTCCCAAAATATGATAAAATTCACATTGATGGAGAGAATTGGGATGAGGAATTGAGGACTTTTTATAGTGAAAAGTATTCTGGATTGATACCCGAAATAAAAAAAAAAGTGTTATGTTCATTTAATAGGATTTTTTTAATCGTCTTGTAAGGTGTGTAGCATTATAAAAAAAATATCTTTTATTTTGTTTGTTTGTTCTTTTGTTGTTTTTTTTAACCAGTAAAAATTGACTGAGAATAATCTTTCCAGGTAATCACACAAACACATCACAATGTAATATAATGGCACTTGATCCAATTACTTAACCAAAAGTTCTACCAATATTTTTGAAATTTGATAAATCACATAAAATTATAAAACTTTACTCATATACCATTTTTTATTTCTGTTTAAAATGTATAAAGGATGAACATTTATGTCTGGAAATAGGATGACAATACTTGATAAAAGGAGTCAGGATCGGTATTACCAAAAATATTATACTTTGTTCATTACATCCGTTATCCATAGCGCACATATTTGCAATTATTTCAGAATAATGCTTCTTTTTTTATACATTTTGTCAGTTTTGATATGTCACATTTCAAGCCATCAGTTATTTGAACTATGTTTAAATTCGAAATGTGTGTGGCAGGGAGGGGGGCTGTACGATGGTTGTCTCCCCGATCATGTACATGTAACCACCTTAACGTGTCCCCTACTTCGATAGGGGGGATGTATTGGATTTGAGATGCACAGCTGTAAAGATCATATTCTTTGAAAATAGCCCGATGAGTTGCGGAGAGAGTTTAATGCTCGGAGGGACTAAGGGGGCTGTTCTTTATATGACTGGAAAGTAGAGTACATGTGTGTAGCAGCATCTTCTGTTCATCTTCAAACTGGTGGTACAACTATCTTAACTCGAGCCATTATAAAGAAACTTTACCAAATATGTTAATAGGCCTGTCAATTTACATAACACACACACATATATATATATATATATATATATATATATATATATATATATATATATATATATATATATTTATATATATACACCAAAAATTTACATAAGCCTTCAGCTTTTTTAATATTTACATATATGGTACAGTTTATAATTTATATAGTATACTGGGCGGACTTAAATGTGTGCAAGTGTTATGTTTTTAGATGCGCTGGGCTAACCTTGCAGGGTTCCCAATAGTTAGGGTTGTCAGTTTACATAAAATGTACATAAGCCTTCAGCCTTTTCTGAATATTTACATATTTGGTATAGTTGATATAGTATGATTGGCGGAGTTAGTTGTGTCCTAGTATTAGCATATATCTACTACTTCACCCTTCAATTGTTGCTATGTGAACTATATAAGGTGACTCTACTGGGACAAATGATGAGTCAAGAAAGGTGTTTTCATAGTATCTTCCTTTGAGTGTCGCTATGCAAACTAGGATGACCCCGAGGTATGTTATCAATCTTAAAGGCAAAATGGGGGATTATCCAGTGTATGCGGGATTTCGTGTTTGTCCATGCATGCAAAGCACATAATTAGGACGGAGAGATTCCCCCGTCATCTTAGAACATGTGAGAGGAGTAATCCATCTGGAGCCCGCCTATTTAGGACCTGTGAGTACGTACTTTATGTGAGGATTACTTGTCCTCTGTAAAGGCAAAAGATGAGTCTTGCAAGAGGGGGAAAATTAACCAATCCAAGGTAAAAAGAACCATGCCCGTGGTTGAAAATCATGCTTTACTAACTTATTGATATATCGATATACGATTAAATCAAATTAGAGTCCATCCGTTGTTGTGCCAACATCTGTGCCCACTGGACCGCAGACTCCACCCCTCGTTGTGCCTGCATCTGTGCCCACTGGACCGCAGACTCCGGCCGTTGCTGTGCCAACATCTGTGCCCACTGGACCGCAGACTCCGCCTGTTTCTGTGCCAACATCTGTGCCCACTAGACCGCAGACTCCGAGGACATTTACACCAGCCGTGAGATTCCGTCCACACCGGTTATCCACCAGGGATAGTGACTCTCTCGTCTGCGGGCTTTTGAAGGAAGTGTCCGATCTGCGCAAATCCGTCGACATTGTCAGAAAGAAGATAGATGCCACCAACAGGCGCACAACCCATCTAGAAACTCTACTGACAACAGCCATTGCCAACACAAACATCATTATTGACATTCTAAGGAGGCAGTCCAGGGACAACACTATGAAGCAGCTGAATTCAGTGATGCACAGCCAGACTAGCGCAGAAGAAACCCCTTCATCAACGCCCACAGCTGAAGGAATCCCTCCGGAATTCCGGATTGATGACTCTGAACTTCGCGTCCTTGTCCGGGAGTCCAGGAATGCCGGCAATTTCGCAGTGAACCTTACACGGAAACTGTTTCCTGAACTGTTTGGTGAAGGACAGTTGCGATACGAGTATAATTGGTATGGAGGCGGGAAGTTAGCAAAGAAAGAACTGGATCCAGTGAGGAAACAGGTGGTGAAACAGTACGTTGTGTATTTCTTCCCAGAGTTCCAATCTCACGAAGCTTGGAGGGAATGTGTGGTTCCAAAGATAAACGAGTGCCTGAGAAGGAACGATAAGCGTCTGAAGAGGAACTCCATCGTTATCCTTCAGCTGACCGAGTGCCATGACGACGTTTTTTACTTTGTGGATTAGAGACGATGGGCGTACACGTACTTGTATGTGTAATGAGATTGTGTGTGTCTTATGATACATGTATTAACTTTTTATATGCTATGCTGTGAAATTTAAAATATATTGAAGTTTTCCGTCTTTGAAAGCTTTCTCATCTTGCGATCAATGTGTGAAACAACTTTTCTGTGTTGTTATTCTGTGTATATACACATTCTTTATAAAGAGTTAACTTATTAAGAGTAAATGAAGCGAACAAGATCCAGGTAAAGTTTTCATATAAATACCGCTAGGCATCTATACTACTAAATTAAAATTACTGCTTTTCTTTAGATAAGAGGTCGTACAATGTCAAGTAGTGTGATCTCAAATATGATGACTGTGTTTAATTTATTAAAAAGAAGTGGACATACACGCAGTGAAAGACTTAACTAATTTGTTCACAATAGCGTTATGGTAAAGTACTGGTTGATCGGGGATCATCGATCACCATGTGATGTTATACACGGACTTGTCTCGGGCCTGTGTATTATGGGCAGTCAAGCGGAGAACGATTTCCTGTCAGTGCTTTGGTTGTTTATTTGACACATTTTTAGATAAACAGGAATCAAATTTGAATTTTCATGTTGCCAGTATTTTGCTTACAGAGTGTCGTCGATGCAAATATTCTCTGTTTATGATCTTTATATGAGAGAGAGAGAGAGAGTTTAAGGCGCTATTTTACCTACTTTCATTTGAACTATACCAATTTTAAATATTCATAAATTATTATTTATATAATAAGAGGGGACATTGTGGTTGAATCCAACATGCAGTTTAGTCTGAGTCCACGTGCTACACCTGTCAATGAAATCATCCTGCTATCTGCACTACGCGTTCCTTCCATGGTAAAGGAAAAAAGTAACGTTCTGTTAATCTTTATTCTCTCGATTAGTTTATATTGAAGGTTTAATGGGTTTTTGAGGAGAGGAACATTTTAAAACACGTTTAACAATTTAAGAACGAAGTAAACTGAAACAATAATTGTTGTTACTATTAGTAAAATTAGTAGTTCAAGCGTAGAGTGGATTTCCTGTCAGTGCGATGGTTTCGCACCTTTGTGTAAAACAATTGGGACTAAAGTTAAATACAGTTTACTTTGACAGTCTTAAAAAGTTCCAAGATTTGGGGGGGGGGGGGGGGGGGGGGTTACGAAAAACGTTAATCGCAACTGTTACAACGTATTTTAGCACCTTTAGTTATAAACAACACCCATAACATGATAACATCATGTAGTATTTTCAGAGTAAAGTAAAATTTTCATTTTAAGCCGTTGATCGTAAGGTAAAGGTTCACTGTGAAGCATATGCTTGTCACGGACTATAGTATAACATTTACTGTCTTGAGCATCGAAAGACCAAGCCGTAAGACGTGCTACTTCTTGATATGGATTTAAAAATATTTATGGTCGGAAATGTTTAAACTCATTTAAAAAATCGGTATTTTTTTTTTTTAAATTTTTATCTTTTAACACTGTGCCGGATAATTATGCCAGTGCCAAGGTGGCATTTTTGCACCCGCTTAAGATGCAGTTTCGTTAAAATATATATCTACCAAATGATAGACCATTGTCTAGAGAGTATATAACCACTTTTGTTTTTAGTGTGTTACACCTGACAGGTGAGCTATTTACCTTTAAAAATTAATATCCCATAGGAAAATGATAATTCCCATAGGAGAAACGATTCTCCTACAGGAAATATTGACAATCCTATAGGATTTTCAAAATATCCTATAGGAATTATATTTCCTATAGGAGAAAGCTATTTCCTGTAGGAATTTGACTCAGACAGGTAGTTTTCCTATAGGAAATTAAACCTTCCTATAAGATTTTATCAAATCCTATCGGAATTGAAATTCCTGTAGGAAGTTCTAGTATTCCGATAGGAATTTTCAAATTTCCTATAGGAGTATTGATTTTCCTATGGGAAAAATTATTTTCCTGTAGGAATTTAGTTTTGAAAGGTAAATATCTCACCTGACAGGTGAGATACAATGATAACAAAGGTGGTTTTAAACTCTTTAAGCAATGGTCTATCATATGGCATATTTGAATTTGTCGATATATGTACCTTAGACGGGTGCAAAAATGCCACCTTGGCACTGGCATAATTATCTGGCACAGTGTTTTTTCCTACATGTTGATACATGTAGATGCGAGCGAAGCGAGCTCTAAGAACGAGCTTACCTACAGTTCATCAAACACAATTTTTTGTCTACGTCCCATAATGCTCTCTAATGTTTTCACCCGTGGTACTATGCCAAAAATTGCCGACTTTTAACTCGTTATTTACGGTGTCTTAAAGTTTGAAGACACGTTTTGAGTACCGCATATGGTTTGGCGAGACTCAACAGATTTGTTACATGCTTCCATACCTTCGGATTGAGTCGAGATACGTAAACAAAGACGAACAAGGTCATGGATGACGTCACAGTGCTCTCGCGCTATATTTCCCGCGATAAATTTAGAGGTGGATCAAACATCTGCAATGAGTAGTATAGACTGCGATAACTGCCTCATTGACATATGATTTGTTTTTAATTTTTTTTAATATAGAGATTATATAAATATATACTAGCAAGAGCCATACTTTACTGTTATATCGATCCATTACATGCATGAACAGAATGCAGGTAAGTATATGAGTAGGGAGGAAATAAACAATGGGACATTTTGAACTAAAAAATAAAGAAATAAAATAAAAAAAATGAACAGTTAAAAAATGTATGTAGATATTACATATAGTCAGGCCATTAAATTTAATCAAAGTACTGATGTACTTACGGGAGTTCATTTTATCAATAATTATTTTTAATAAAATCAACGATATGTTATTTTGCATGACAAGCTGTTCACTTTATGTATTTGAATTACGTACATTTTTTTTAATATGAATTCTCACACAGGATATGCGTGAAAACCCAATATAAATCATGTTATGTAATATTCAAAGAATAATTCCATCAAACTACGTATCATTAATCGAAATAGTTATGAGAAATTATATGGACCCAAGCAAAATTGAACTCTAGTCTCGTTCAACCAGACTCTCAGCTGTCTCCATTAATCTCCGACAAGCAAGAGAGACTCTCTGCTGGTCTGAGATTTACGGAGACAGCCGAGCGTCTGACTGAACGAGACTATATTGAACTCTATCGTAGGAAAACATAAAACGTATGGCTTCAAAAAAATATCTAAATTATCAGTACCATTTAAAATCTGACTTTTTACAAGGAATCTATAAATAAGTTTCCTTGAAAAACAATGCTTAATAACTCATTACATCGAATTTAGTAGAACTATATGTTGTCAGCGGTGTATTGATTTGTGCTTAGGTCCACTGTTTCACTTTCGGATTGTCCGGGTAACTGCATAGGAGAGTTGATTAAAATCAACTCCCAAAAATGGGAAATTACACACATACAAACAGTCAGGGACCGGGCCCTCTCTCTCTCTCTCTCTCTCTCTCTCTCTCTCTCTGGGTAGGGGGTTGCGCTGTATGTATCATAACCATTAAAATTAGTACCTTTGGCATACTTATTGTAGAGCGATACTCTCTCAAAAATTCTTTGACGTTCGTTGATGCTAAATAACTCTAGGTTGACAATGATGCAAGGTATGTTTAATTCTTGCTGCGCTCGCCAGAACGGTAGCACCGTAAAACATATTAAGAAAATGATAAAAATATAATGTCTTCGAAATAATAGCTTTATCCACCGTTACATGACGATTGTTACGGGTGCATATAATTAGTTTATTAAAATTTCTTAAAAATTAATAGAGAGTTTTGAAAATGTGCAATTAATACGTAATCATTTAATGTGGAATGAAGAAATTCATCAGACATTACCAGTAAATCATGATTCTTAATATTAGGTGGCCGTCTTTTCGTCTAATAGCGTACAGGTAAAAATCTCCGATCACCTTCTTTAACGGTAGGTCACACCGCCGCGGTTTAAACATGGCTGCAGCGAGGACCGCAATGAATTAACCGCGATGGTGTAACGCAGAAAGGATAAAATAACCACGGGGGGAGTGCGGTTAAATACGGGATCCGCGTTGACGGTACTGTCTGTTTGTCTGTCTGTCTCTCTCTCTCTCTCTCTCTTTCGCGCGAGCCTGCATCATTTTTATGTTGCCGACAAAAAAACCAGGATATGTACAAATATGGCGTCCTTTCGAACAGCATGGCTGCTCATGTATTTTATTCATGGTGCAACTTTACAATGCCTACCCCAAACAATTTGTTGTGAGGAAGACTTTGACTCATCAGCCATTCTCTAAAAATGGTTCCAATTATAAAATATTGTTGTCGCTAGCATTCATCATTAAATTTTTATTTACTTGTTCATGTATGTTACTGATACTTTTCTCAGAAGATATCTACAGTAAAAATTATAAATTTTGATACCAAACAATATGCATTTGAAGTGCCAGATTAAGTCTAAATATTTCAATAAAAAATCGTTTTATGCATATTTCAGCATGTCGCCAGTGAATATTTCAATTTTACTACATTACTAAATGGCGTATCGTTGATGAATTAGACATTTTGAAGTTATTTTTTTCTTTCATCATCTTAGAGCGTGTTTTGTCAGTAAAAACCAGTTGATAATAAAACACTTTTTCTTTTTCTTCCCGATTTATTTATTGTCGCTAAAACAGCCCTGATTTCCGTAACAAATATTCGACTTAGAAGTAAGCGATGATGTTCAAAACAATATCAAGGAATATTATCGTAGTTGAATGCTATGGGCATATCAAGAGAAAAACAAGATATCTGTGAGCCAATGCTCACTAGTGATACCCCCTCTCTGATGTAAATATGCAGAATAAGCAAAGTCGACATTTAACAGAAAGCTGGCATCCAATTGGTACAGAAATATATCCCACAATATGGCATGCCTAAACAAATAGTGTATTAAAATTTCAAGCATCTGCGATAAATAGCTGCTGAGAAATTTTTGAGGAAAATTTGTTTGAAAATTTTGGATAAAATAAACAAAGTACTCATTTAACAGGAAGATGATGTCCGATTGGTACAAAAATATATCCCACGATATGGCATGCCTTAACAAACACTGTGTAAAAATTTCAAGCATCTCCGATAAATAGCTGCTGAGAAATCCTTGACGAAAATTTGTTTGAAAATTTTGGCAAAAAATAAACAAAGTCATTATTTAACAGGAAGTTGACCTCCGATTGATACAAAAATATATCCCACAATATGGAATGCCAAAACAAATAGTGTGTTAAAATTTCAAGCATCTGCGATAAATAGTTGCTGAGAATTCTTTCACGGAAATTTGTTTGAAAATTTTGGCTAAAAAATAAGCAAAGTCGTCATTTAACAGGAAGTTGACGTCCGATTGATACAAAAATAAATCCCACGATATGGCATGCCTAAACAAATAGTGTGTTTAAATTTCAAGCATCTGCGATGAATAGTTGCTGAGAATTCTTTGACGGAAATTTGTTTGAAAATTTTCGCAAAAAATAAGCCAATTCGTCATTTAACAGGAAGTTGACGTCTGATTGGTACAAAAATACATCCCACGGTATAGCATGCCTATACTAATACTGTGTAAAAATTTCAAGCATCTGCGATAAACAGTTGCTGAGAATTCTTTGACGGAAATTTGTTTGAAAATTTTGGTTAAAAAATAAGCAAAGTCGTCATTTAATAGGAAGTTGACGTCCGATTGGTACAAAAATATATCCCACGATATGGCATGCCTTAACAAACACTGTGTTAAAATTTCAAGCATCTGCGATAAATAGTTGCTGATATAAATGCGACATAAATTTTTATTACGGACGGACAGACAGACGGACAGACAGACGGACGGACAGACAGACAGACACACAAGGGTAAAACAGTATACCCCCTCTCCTTCGGAGCGGGGGTATAATAAATACTTTTTTCAGTCGGAAATACGTGTTTTTACGAGTTGATGTATATCAACTCAGTATAGTCACTGCAAAGGGGTTTTACATCACTGGGTTAAATCACATTTTCGTATTGATGGTCAAACTAAGATATCAATTATCTAAATGTAATGATATGAATGATGAAAGAATGGCTTCGTTTATCGGAGGTAAAATTTGTTTTCAACGTATTTTAATCAACAGAAAATGACTTCGTTTATCGGAGGTAAAATTTGTTTTCAACGTATTTTAATCATTGCTAAATAGTACAGTCAGCAAAAAAAAAATGAACAAAGATCAAAGTTTTAAATTAATAATAAATTTATTTGCAAAAGATGAATAATGTAGATGAGAAACTGGTACCACCAGTGGAACAAATCAATAAAAACTATTTATGAAAATTACAATGAAAATATGACAAATTTTACTTTGGAGTTAAAATAAGAAAAATGAAAAAAATCCTTCACGTTTTTATTATAATTTAGATCGGGCTTGAAATTTAAATTATTCATAAACTATGGCGCCTAGTCTGAAAAAGACAGACATCTGAGAGAAAAAAAGAAGAGTTTTATTGAACAGTGCCTTATCAAAATTAATACCGAATTCGGCATAATGTGCTTTGAACGGGAAGATGAGCTTACCCGAGAATAAGGCTGCTATAATCAGTGGACGCAAGGCGAGCAGTCCGCCGAAGTACTCGAAACACGCCTTTATAAAGTGTAAATTCACAAAAGAAACGATCAGCCAACCATGACATGTCACCATACACCTTATTGGATAAAATTACAGATGATAAACCTATCAGGTAAACTCTAGTATGAAAAGTTTTGAAATATGGACCAATTTGACTGACCTGTATAAACACAGTAGCACTTGAAACGTGATGTAAGTGTGAAATAGCTTATCACAAAAATTGAAGTTACTATTTAAGTATCTTATATTAAATTATTTCTAGCTTAGTTAATGATTTATGATTTTTAATAAGATAAACATATGATATAGGATGAGTTTTATCACAATTATACCTTATTAGAGTTTTGAGAAGATCTCATAAAAATGCAAATAAAGGTCTATATATATTATGGGCCTAAAATGGCCCCCTAAAATGAACATCGTCATTTTACTCTACTTTTTTGTTTCCCTTGTACAGATATATGTGTGATGTTTTTACATAATGTTCATTTTGATTAAACTGCCCACAGTTTAGAAATATGAAATCGTAAAGACAACATTTTCCCGCCATTTTTGCATTTTTAGCACAAAAACGCTTGTTTTCAAGCAGTTTTTGTCCCCCGCCACAATGCGGAGCGGGGACATAGAAATGCCAGGCGTCCGTCCGTGTGTCCGGGTTTCCGTCCGTCACACTTTTTTGTAAGCGCTCTAATGCGTACAAATTTTGACGGATTTTCAATAAATTTATACCAAATATTTATACCACTATTACCTTGGTCAAGTTCGAAAATCAGCATTGGTCGATACTTTTTTTGTTGGAGTTATGGGACTTTGACAACAATAATTACTCCATTTTATCCAAAAATTGACCTTGTAAGCGCTCTCATGCCTACAAATTTTGACGGATTTACATGGAATTCATACCAAATGTTTATACCCCTAATACCTTGGTCAAGTTCCTAAATCAGCCTTGGTCGATACTAGTATACTGCTTGACCGGCGGGGAACCCAGGAATTCTATTCTTGTTCTTTTAGAAAACATAGAGCGCATTCTTGAACAAACTAAATATTTTAATCAGAGATATATCTAGCCAAGGCTAATAAGTGACAAAAACTTTTCCTTGTTCAAGCATGCGCTCTATATTTCCCATTCATAAAAGGTAAGAAAAATGTAAATTTTTGACTGATTTTGATTGAATTATAGAAATAGCGTCTCTTCTGACGTCAAATACTGCCAGTGAGTGCAAATAAATAAAAAAAAGTAGGTGAAAAAAATATTTTACATCAACCCTTCTAAAATATAACATAACATTTTGTTGTACCAGAAACACTTCAAAAAATGGCTAATTATAGGGGCAAATTTTAACTCTTATTGTATATAGTTCTTTGGAGTAATGCACTTATTCCAATGATTATTTTCACTAAATTTGGTTGAAATCGGACCAGTAGTTCTAAAGAAGATTACTTCCAAACAAACGGACGCCAGAGATAAAGTGATCAGAAAAGCTACTTGACATTTCAACTCAGCTCAGGTGAGCTAAAAACGTCCAAAAGGCCTGTGAAAATGCTTTTTTAAAAATATTAATACTGTACATGTGAATAAAATTACAAGAATAATGGAGGAAAAGTGGTCATACTCAGTTACTTGATTGAAAAAAAGCTGGTCCATTAAAACAGATATTTTTGGTACACACCTTTTTTCTTTTCATTCATTAATTTTCCTAAATACTAGTTAATAAAATCGAATGACAGTGTATAATTTTTTATTAACTTTTCGCCAAAAGAAAAATGAATAGTTAAATAGAAGATATAATTTTAAAAAACACAAAAAGAAATTGTTAGTCATTATCTGTTCACGTTTGTGATACACAAAGGGTAAATCTGTCCATTCTATCTATAAATAAATAGGCAGAAACATGAGAAGGCTACTAACGGTCTTTCAAACCACACGTAGTTGTCTCGATGGCCTAATTTACTTTTCTGACCATGAGCTGTGTCTTTTTCAGCGAATACCAAAAATTTCGCCATGGTCCATAGGTGATCCCCTGATTTTGTAACGAAGTCTCCCCTCTTAGGTAGAGACCATTCGGGTTAGAACAGGAACAACCTTTGTGCCACCACCCTGACTTCCACGATGCACAGCTGTAACCTGACTGAAGGTCATTGTCGTCATCCCATGTGGAGAACTTCATATTGTTTATCGGGTTATTTAAAGTTGTACTCGTGAAACAGTTATCTACAATGAAAAACCTAGTGCTACTTTATAAACGCTAGATCCGATATATATTTTGATTGAATGCACGTTGTAAATAGATATGTTCTTTTGTATGTACCTAATGTCGTGCAATGCATAATTTGACCAGTTTTTAAAGCGATTTAAAGTTGATGCACACAACATGTATGCGTTAACTTAACAAACCTTACTGTGATAAGTTTGTAACATTGATGACAAAAAAGAAAAAGAATTGTATCGCCTCTTGCCAAGCATAAACCAAATATTGAAGTGGTTATTTTCTGGTAACCGTTCTTCAACTGTGCCTATAGTTTAAATCCTTGTTGATTTTTTTTTTAAAAAGGCAGCCTATGAAGTTATGAAGCTCAGATATATGTTTCGCAAATGAAAAAGAAAAATGTTTACCATTAAGATACCAATATAAGTAATGCAGTTTCACAGATCTGTATGAAAGGAAAACAAATTCTTACCAACATCTCCCGAGAAGCCCGACAACGTGACGGTGTATTTGGTTGATTCGTCTCCTACGTTAAAACTGCTGTACTTGACGTAACGTGTCTGGTTGTCAAAGTCCTCCATGTCCATCCTCATCTGATACGTCCCCTGACTCAGCAGGTGGTGTAGTTTGTCATTACCTGATATACACAATGAAAATATATTTTATACATCTACAGCGAACTGTATTACAACAACAAAATATTTGCCTAAAATCGAATTACACAAATATAGAACCGTTGTTGCACAATGTTCCAAAAAATAAAACATACACGAGAACGTTAAATATAGGATATCGAGAATTTTATCCAAGTCATGTATTTTTTTACCCCGAGCCTTGGCGATCACACAAAAACCAGTTAGATAAAAATCTTAAACCATCGCATATCATGAGAGTTTCTTATATGATCGCAAAATAATGAGAGATTATTTGTTTCACATGTTTGTCCAATTGTTTTGTAAAATATCATGCTAAACATGTGATAAAAAATATATTATACAGTGAGCTGTAATAAAACTAAAACTTAGAAAGAAAAAATAAACAGTATACATGAATGAAATTAAATAAAAAAAAAGGGCCATTAAATAAACTTTCATACCACCTTTTCCAAGCTATTTTGAAGTGTTTAAGAAAAAATAGACTATGGAATATACATATACATTTGTATATCACCCTTATTAGGATACCTGTAAATAATCTGTAGGTGAAGAATATTACCTTAATTATATTGAGGAACGCGAGATTTTAGTTTTGATGGATAGATGCTTGAGAAGCACGACATCTTGAGAAGAAATAAGGTAAAACTTTCTAGAAAAGGGTAACCAAGAACGTGGGTTGACAGGACGAGTTGGTCATGCATCTCAGGCAGACCCATTGGATCGAAAATTTATAGTTAATTTTCGAAAAACAACCTTAATAACTACATGGGAATAATTTGATGTGATTTTTATAATTCTATGATAGTTTTGATGGAAAGAACTTTCCAGAACTTTTTCACAATGAGCGCGGTCAGACCTATTAACTTCATGGCGGAAAGTGAAGGGCAAGTTGACCAATTGCACAGAAACTTTTTAGATGACAACTTTGGGTTAAAATAAACAAATAAATATGCAAACACTCGCGTTTTTTAAATTTCATAATCTTTTAACAGGATATATTGTTGAACATTGAACAGATCTACGTCTATATGTATTAATCTTATGTATGCATAAAACGGGGAAGTCGAATGGGGGTGGCACAATGTACTATTTTCAAAATTTTCTTTAAAATGCTTGAAGTAGGATCAGGTGCTTAGGATGAGTGAGCATCCTCCGCTGACCGGTCACATCCGTCAGCTATTCTATGCTTTGAGATTTGAACAAAAACGTCTCCGTATACTGAAGAGTTCCAAACCTTTCGGGTTAAAATGATAAAAGGCAAAAGCATACCACTAGTTTGCAATGTGAACATCTATTTCTTTTAATAAAAGCGTTTAAAACCGAGTTAAGACCATGCTGTATGCAATGCCATGATATGATATGACGAATGAGAATCTATGAGATTGTATTCTATGGTATGAGATTTCAGTGCTTAGGGATGAGATTGCAATGCTATGCTATGGGATTTAAATGATATGCTATAATGTATGTTGTAGAATATATGCATGAACTGACTGTTGTGAAATTTGATTTTAGAAACAGTTAAGGGAATCGACGCCACTAAATACCCAGACACTGGTTTAATTAAGATAAAAAAAATTGCTACTTGTTTCCAGACAGCTGCAATGTTAATATTTATAAAAGGACACCTACAACATCCACTACATGTTTAGAGTTTTCATCCCTGTTCGCTACTCTAAATATATAGCCATAGGTTTTTATTTCAGTTAACGAATATGCTATAGAAAGATTTTTTTTAAATACTGGACACAGTATATAAATAAAAGAACAAAAGAATGGTTCTATGAATTAAGCATTGTTAAGTGTTAATTCTTGTGCTTGCGCCGGGTATCTATATGTGTATCTTTAAATAAACAATGGTTAAGAAAATAACAGTTAAATACCAAGCCAAAACTCAGAGCTCAAATCTCCAAATCCGTTCTTGTAATCTGTCCAGTTTTGGTAGAAATCCTCCGAACCATCCCGACGACGTTGAAACACCTAAATAAACATGTCACTCGGTAGCTACTTCACGGAGCAGTCTTGGTTCTTTATATTGTTAAAATTTGTAAACGTTTTGTTTTATTTTAAAATGAACTTCGTGTTAACGTAAATTAAATACCTTGTACACTTTAGCATTAAAAATATATATATCTTTATAACTGATAAAATCAAAGTGCTTTTTATTATGACAAATACATAACCCTAGAAAATTGTCATTACTGTCCATCCACCGCCATCTTTGTCCATGTCACAGAAAACTGTCACGTGATCTATGTATGGCAGGCGCACTCTGTACAGTCCACTAGGCAGGCCACAGTTGATGTTGTGTAAGGATGTACAATCCGTCGGACTGCCATTGTCTAATAACATGCAATTTATATTATTTGTTAAACTGTGATATATCATTAAATCTACAATATTATTGTATTTGACAAACCTGTAAGAAAATGAGCATATCTGTCCCATAAAGCAGATGAATGTGCTTAATGTCTGTCAGATGTCGTTACATGTGTGTAACAATGTTGTTACAGCGTAAGTGGATTCTTTAAATCCCATCCCTAGTCAAGTAGCTTCTTAAATATATGAATTAATGTATATAACAGTCAAGTAAGCTGAAAACACCAATATTTAACTATATGTACTTAAAGGCATCAAAAGATCAATGATTCTGTTATTACCTTAGTGATGTAAAGGTTGACAACTAGATAACATACCTCGAATACAGTGCATTTTCTTACTAGAGAGCGTCACACACAGATCGTCAGCAGAGCACGCCAGGCACTCGTCTGGTACATCGTTCTTTCGTGAGAACATGTGCATAAAAATTGGAACATTTTCAAAGTTTGAAACAATTGAGAAATAAAGCTGTAAATATAGGAATCTACTATGCATATTATCTTAATTTGTGGTAATGAAATGAACAAGATATAGTGTGTATTCACAAGACGTCCCATAACTTAAACAATATCCGAGATATAAAAAGGAAAAGTAATATCAGTTTGGTACAGCAGACAGTTTGAAGAGAGAAAGAGACAGAGAGAGAGAGAGAGATGAATGAATGTATAAACAGAACTTACCTGATCGAGTTCAATTCTAACATAGTCAGGTTTTGGTTCCGTTTTGTTGATGGCCGACACGAGTTCACACAGCAGTTCCTGTTTCCGGTAGTTGACTCCCCGACATAGCTTGGGTCTGTGTCTACATTCCCGGACACACTGCTGTTGTCCAATGATTCCCACAACCCGGACAACGGGACCACGATACCTCTCACCGGGAACAACCGCAGATGTCACTCCCTTGTAAGATGATATCACACAAAGCAGTACTAGTGTAAATGTTCCTTTTTCCAGAGATTTACTTATTAAAAGGCCCGCCATTCTGTGTTTGTTCTTAATATTAAGAACATATGTAAACTACATTGTCTTTGCCTTGCTAAATATACACTCTATAGTGAACACTGACAGCCAGTTATGTTTTAACATCCAAAAATGTACATTTTTTTCACATAGCCATTGACGAAATTAATAATATATATTAGGAAGTTCTCTAGAATAAACGTCTTTGAACTGTTCTGAATATTAGATCACGAAGCACACGACCGGAAATCTCTGAAGATATAACTACGTCTTTAACAGGATGTAATCCATTATTTATGTTCCTCTGATTCACGTCTATGATTGGAATATTTTCTTTTTCATATTATTTCAGTCATATTAAATTAAGGTATTCGATGTATAACTACCACATTTCGACCCACTTTCAAAATATGAAATAGAAATAGAAAATCCCGACGATCTAGAGGGGATTGGGGTGAAGAGGAAAGATTCTGGAAATATGGCATATAAAAATTAAAAAATGGCCTCGGGCTACCCTGAACACAATCAATTGGAACCCCGCCCCCCTCCCCCGCTCTTTGGCACCTAAATTTAAGTTGATGAATTTATGAGTCACCACACCTGATTTGGTTTGTTTAAACAACTAATTCAATCATTGTAAAAAATTAAGCTAGTTTTGAGTTAATATTTTTCTTTTTTAGTATTTTAAGTACTTTATCAATTAAAATATACTGGGGCACTTCCTTTATATTCTGTAAATATTTCACAGGTACATCAAAATGCAGAGGACTTAAGACAAGAATCAATGAAGAAGTTAATCCTAGCAGTAACTCTGACTATTTTGAAACCTTACAAAAACTTGCTGAGGAGCTACTGGTATACTTCGGAAAAGTCCAAGAAAACAAAAATCAACAGCCACTCCTGTTAATAATCTGGATCTCCATCAAAATTCCAAATCTTCTAACAGCCCAACAAAAACATCAACATTATTCAAACTTCAATCAAAAACCACAGACAAGCCAACATCTACAACTCAACAAAACGTTAGTCTTGATTCTGAAACTGCAACTTCTTCACTTGTATCATCAAGCTTAAACTTAATAAATTCAGTTGCAGAGGATTCTGAGGGAGTGCAGTTTGATGAAGAGGTGAGTTCAAAATTAAACTAAATTATATATCAAATTAAACACATGCACAGTTTTAACCATAGGAGAACAATTTTTTTTAAATTAAAAATTAAATGCAGAAATTATTTTTAAGTTATTTTTTCTTCAGCTCATAGATTTTACTGATGCTTATTATTCTCCAGAATATGGATACAATGTAGATTGCAGTATGGTTGAAAATCCGGATTGTAGACCATTCCCCCTTTTCAGGGTTTAATCAGTAATACATGTACCTGTACCGCAGGTATCTGTTACAAAGCTATTGTAGTTATTATAATGATTTATTTACATGTTTGTGTATTCACATATGTTCACTTTTGATGTTGTTTACCAGTATTTGTTAACTGTCTGTTTACTTCGCCTGTTTGATCATTTATTTTATAGATAACTACAATCAACTGGACCACGATGCACAAGTCACAGTGTTTGTTTGGTTTTTGAATGTGCTTGTGACGGAGTTGCAAGGCGTCACATATGGACATTCATCATCGGATTCCAGCTTGACGAAAGCCCAACAGCAGTCAGTAAATTTCCAGCAGCAGCCGACGGATGAAAGTGATCAGGTACGACTGTAAGCTACTTGTATGATACAAAGTAACGATCAAGATTTCTAAACTGTTAGATGTTCTTTTAAAATTGTAGGCGGACTGATAAGTAGAACGATTTCTCATTTTTTTTAATTTCAATATTTATGTATTTAAAAAGGCCCTATTAATTTTGTGACTGATAATTTGAAAAACATGTCTACGTTGAGACATTAATGTTTACAGAGAAAAATCCCATTACTCCGAGTTGAACATGGAACTTATGATTTGTTTAATATGCATTGTGATTTTATGATATGCGTTGAGTGACTCTTCTGACTCAAATGCAGATAAAATGCCGATGAGTCAGGTGACTCAAATGCAGATAAAGTGCCGATGAGTCAGGTGATATGTAAATATACAGTACATTTATATCACCATCTTTTTATTTTTAGCATTATGCAGGCGAGAACATTATCAACAATTGGTGGGGAAAATACAAAGGCAACAGTAAGGAGACTCATATCATCTTCCCGTTCGAAGCGCTTTATACCGACTTCGGTATAAATTTCAATAAGGCACTGTTCAATAAAAACTTCTTTTCTCTCAGAAGTTTATCTCATTCAGATTTGGCGCCATCGTGTAATTAATATTTTGAATTTCGAGCCCGATATAATATAGAATAAAAACGTGTAGGAGTTTTTACACGTTTCTTATATAAACTCTAAAGTGAAATTTGTAATATTTCATGGTTAATTTTTGTCATTTTTAAGGTCTTCCGTTTCCAGCGGAAGACCTTATAGTTTTCGTACTGTTTCTTATTATTTTTTTTTCCAAATTTTGTGCACGCGATTTCTTGAAAACCTTTTGACCGATATCAATCATTTTTTCACAGATTATTGGGTGTGATCTAAACTTCATACATTTTTTTCATTTTTTGTGTCGTCACTTCCGGTACCGATTTTTCGGATATTTTGTAATTTTTTACGACCTATTTTGTGCAGAGCTGATCTCAGAAACTATCAGAGATATGACTTTGAAATTTTCAGGATATGTAGTCTATAGTTTGAAGTTGTGCACTATTGTGTTGTATTACGCCAGTGGCGCCATTTCTTGGAGCTCGCCAAGGCACGAAAATTGGGTACAAATTTTTATTCATAATGTTCATACGTTTTGACCTGTATCTTTTTATCAGTTGATATTTTGTTAAGATAAGTATAACAAAAGTGGTAGATAATTAATTTCTTTCTAACGAAATCAAGAAAAAGGGGCTTGCCCCTTAAATGAGGGGCCAAGACACTCGTAAACTCTATTACAAATAACTTAAAAACGATAAAGATATTGTAATCCATTGTAGAAGCAAAGTTGTTGATAATACCAATATCTATCAGAAAAGATCATTGCCACGCCCCTTTATTACGTAATAAGGGATTTTTAGGGGCCAAAGTACTTAAACTTTAACGCAATATACCTAGAGAAGTAGACATATTTTGTTAGACATCATAGAAGGAAAAATGTTTGCATTTATGATTTAAATTGATTCCACTTATCAAAACACCAATGTTTGTCCCCATTAGGGATCTACAGGGCTGGCCCCTAAAATATTCAAACATTTGTATCTCAAAAATGAACAACAAATTAATATGGATGTAAGAACAAAAAATGTTTGTATTCTGAAGACCTTTTCAATGAAATCAAGAAAAAGGGGTTGGCCCCTTTAATTAGGGGCCAAGAGACTCGTAAACTGTATTACAAATAACTTAAAAACGATAAAGATATTGTTATCCATTATAGAAGCAAAGTTGCTGATAATACCAATATCTATCAGAAAAATTCATTGCCACGCCCCTTAATACGTAATTAGGGACTGTTAGGGGCCAAAGTACTTAAACTTGGACGCAATATATCTAGAAAAGGAGAGATATTTTGTTAAGCATTGTAGCAGAGAAAATGTTTGCATGATGATTTTAATCGATTCAATTAATCAAAGCACCAATGTCTGTCCCCATTAGAGATCTAGAGAACTGGCCCCTAAAATATTCAATCATTTGTATCTCAACCATTTTAGGTGGTTGTAAGAACAAAAAATGTTAATATTCGTGGGACTTTTTGAATGAATTCTAAGGAAAGGGGCTGGCCCTTTAAATAAGGGGCCAAGAGACTCGTTAAGTCTCTTACAAAAACATTAAAAACGATCAAGATTTTGTAAAGCATTATAGAAGCAAAGTTGTTGATCGTCACAATATTAGTTTGTAAAACTCATTGCCACACCCACTGATGACGTCATTAGGGATTTTAGAGGACTAAAATCTTAGATCTTTAATGTGCTGTATGTTTAAAAAGGAAAACTATTTGTCAAGCATTTGAAAGGATATTGACAATCATATACATTATCTGAAAAGGAGGGGTTGAGTGGAAATTCTGAAATTTCTTTGAAATTTTAATAGTATCGTTTAAAAAAATTGAACGGAAGACCTACTCGTTACTCGTAACGAGATCATATCTAGTTATACATATTTTTCATTGATTTGTTCAACTGGAGGTACCAGTTTCTCATCAACATTCATCAGTTACAAATAAATTTGTTATTAATTTAAAACTTTGATTTTTGTTGACTTCATTTATTTTTGTAGACTACTAATCAGCAATTAGGGATAATTGGTAGTCACCCCCGTACCCGACTGTCCCAGGAGCAGGATTTATTGGGGTAGCAGTCTTATTACATTTTTGGTGGCCAGTGTGGGGGGTGACACTGTTATTCATTAAAATTTGTGATCAATTTTTTTTTCTTAGTCAGCATTTTCTTTTTCAAAAGTTTGTCAAGGAAACATTCAATATGAGTTTAAAATAAAAAGTTACTTTTGAGGTACAGGGAAAAGAGGAAGACACTTCCTTCTCTTCTGAGAGAAATTGTCAGCACACTGATTTAAAAGCTAATGATGCTTTATCAAACCTGTCCCCTAACAAAACCTCTGAGCATGCAACTTAGCACCAACTAACTTAGCACCAAAGACTGTTTTGAAACACAGCACACCAACGTCTAGACATCTAGACGCCAGGTACAACAGAGATATGTATGACTTGGAAGAAAACCCCATCTATCAAGGATCCTCTCAACATGCAAGTCAGCAAACACCATCCATGTTCGACAGAGAGTTCTCAAGTATTGACTATTATGATGATAGTTACAGGTATGATCAGCAAAACATTCGTACTGTTCCGGATACCTAACCTTCAAGTTACCTGCAATCAGTTGCCTACAGAAATTATGACTACTATTTACCACGTGATCAAAATTCCTCTCGTTACCAAACACAAAATCAAGGGAGTCATGCATATTCAACAGGATATCTTGTTTCTTCCTCACAATATCAGAATGCTTCAAATTTTGTAGAACAAAGACATTTTGTCTGGCTGAAATTGTCATTGTAATGTGTGTTTAAAAAAAATTGACTCACTCGTAGCTAACTTTTTAAATTAAATCGTGTTATTTTTTTTCTATTATCAATTACTCACGGACATGGCAGGTCGTCCAAGTCGC
This sequence comes from Magallana angulata, assembly GCF_025612915.1. NCBI lineage: Eukaryota > Metazoa > Mollusca > Bivalvia > Ostreida > Ostreidae > Magallana > Magallana angulata. The sequence continues at coordinate 11,912,890 of NC_069115.1, forward strand.
TAATCGCTTGCGTGAAATTTCTCATTTCTTGACGCACTTCCCTGCAAGTACAGCGACTTAAAATGATATATAAGAGAAATAAATAATTTTATCGTTATTTTTCTTGTGCGGAATTTACTAATTTAATTTCTGAAATTAAAAAAAAATCATACGTAAAAAAAAAACAAAAAAACTTACATTGCCATGTTTTAATCATTGTGAATATATTCCAAAGACAATTTTATTGTGCGTTTTCTTCGGTTTTGATACAGCTTTGAAAATTCAAGTGCTCATTATAATTTAAAAAAAAATTAGAAAAATATTACAATTTCAAATTTCGATGCAATTTGGGTTTGGGAAAAAAAGATGGAGGGACCCATTATACTTTTTTATCTTTTCTGAAACTCATTCGTTCATTTTTTTTTATGTTACTATGATTATTTATTCTTTTGTTCATTTTTTTTTTTTTTGGTAATTATATTTGGTACTCCTGCTGTCAAATTTCGTCGGAATATGATATATGCATGTATTATCATTATCTTAAAACTTCATCGTGAGAAAGGGATGAAGGAGATCGTTAGGTACTTGTCTCCTTAGAAATTGTCTAAATCACTTTTTAAAAAAATGACATGTTTGCAAACATAAAACCGTCAAACACGGCCACTAGCTTAATCACGAGTTCGAACGCATGACATTAATTCCCTTACGCACCCTCCCAACTGGTTTGTTCTACAATTATTAACAGGGAATTTCAAACCAAATTAATTGTCGTTAAAATTAAAACAATTCATAAAACTTAAAATTATCGAAAAAGCGAGTTTTTGTGTAATCAGTTTCCTCGTCTGATACATTTGGTAGACACAAAAGTATGTCACAATGCTCAAGCGATATGCACAGTACAGTGATTTTCTATACATAGAGTCCAATAAAAATTGGTTATCATCACTTTTTATTTGTTCGGGATCACCCTAACCCGCACTGTTAACGGGTGTTAATGACTGATCAAAATATCACGTGAAAGGGTAAACTTTAATTTCATGATTAAAAGTTCAGAATTAGTGCATTTCAGTTACTCAATTACACTGCTACATAAAAGATCAGCTTTATTTTTTTTCTTTATCATGCATTTTGTAATTCTGTTCTCTTTTTGGATTTTACTCGGAAATGCACAGAATGCGATCCATGTGCATTCTCGTTCCCGATTATGCAGTATGCACGGGGGAGGATGTCTGTCCCCTTCATGCACAGTTTGTGGAGACTAGATGGTATGTAAAAATATAACGACACTTGTATTAATCAAACAATGAAGAATTCGGGGTAATTGTGGATCAGCGAAGCAATTTGTGTATTTCTGTCAGAATATTCCCATCAAAGACGTAGTCATGTTGGACTCGGAGGAAAATCACAGGTGCAAAGGTAACTGTCTTTTTTCCTTACACGAGTCTCAAGCGCTGCGGTCACACTTCTAAAGAAAGACCGATCGTGAGAAAACCCCGCCCCCTGTCACTCTCTACCAATGAACTAAAGCTATTATCTGCTGATCGCATCACCTTTTTCATTAAAGATGGCTTGCTACTTTAAAAACGGACGTGCTGTTTGCCCTGGTAATTGCTTATGATTTTTTTATTGCCCAAATTTAAGGGAAGCGGTGACATCGAGTTTTAATGTTTATGATACCTTTTTTTTATGTCAAAAGATCCCACTGCTACGACAGAGATGACCACCGTGTGTAAGTATGCGCATTGTTTGAGTTATGTTCTTGTTTTTTGTTGTTGATTTTTCGGGTGCAGATACACCTAGAAATTGATTTTCTATTTTTCGCAGATACTTCTTCTGCTCAACCCTATGTTCAGCGACATAGCCACCCCACAATTCAACCTACATTAAATCACAACATTTCGACAAACACGAGCGCAGACCCGCAAGGTGTCACTACGGCCTTACCAACTGATATTAATCGCCTGACTTAACAATTAACAGCAGTACCTTACAGAGTATAACAACAGACGTCGACGACAGTAGTTCACCACCTACTCGTATATCAAATCACCACTCATCTGACACATTTCACATTACTACGCAATCTATTAACGTATCCAAAATATTTACAAACGTCACCAACAATACAATATCCTCCACCCGCATTATTCCGAAAAGGTACTCTGAACAGACTCCATCCTCTGAGGACGTCACAGACAACCCCACCCAAGACGCGTCGACCGCATCCGCCCGGGGCAATGGTAGAACTACGAGTTCTGTGTAATCTACAATGAAAAAAGTACATATTCTGACAAATTGTATTATCTCGGTTTGTTGATCATTCCCTTTTTTATATTAGCATATGTATGCCTTTATAAATTCAAGCATAATAGAAATAAAGTTGAGAGAAATGAAGAGAATGATATGCATGTGTCGTGGAGAAAAACTTACAGTTTTTCAATATACTTATTCATATCTGAAATATGTATTTAAATTTAGTAATTCAAACAGTTAAGATCAATTTTATGTAAGAATCAAAATTCAGTGGCCATGCATAGTCACGGATTTTCTTCATACTTGGCAATTTGATAGACGTTGGTGAGTAAAAAAGCCTAACAACATTTGTATTTGCTATGTGGTCCCGTTGCCATGGTAACCGAGGGTAAAGATGTAAAAATGGCATTTTAATGCTTATTTGAGAACATATTGTGAGTAATGTGCAGAACTTGGGGTTTCCCGGGTAGAATATATTATTAAAATTAGTTGTCATTTTTCAAAAGAAAGAAAAAAATTCATGGAGAAACGCATATTTTTAGAGCGTTTCCATGGTTACTAAACAGAAATTCTAAAATCTGTTTTCTTCATCTAATTTGAATTAAAAGTGCAAATCTTGGATTTTTTGGTAAACACTATTATGATTGTGCAATCAAAAAATTAAATATGAAAATTGAAAATCGTTGCTATGGTAACAAGCTTAAAAATAAGGAAAATTATAATATTTTAAGGCATCTTTAAATAGAGATTATTCACTTATAATAAATAAATATTTAAAATCAAATGGTGAGAAAAAATAAAGTATGTCCTTAACTTAAATGACACTTGCAAAAAATCTGAAATTTTCAACAACAAAAAACTGCCGTTGCTATGGACTTTTCAAAAAGTAAGAATTTCTATGTGATTGTTTACGCAACTTAATTTTCCATAGCAACAACACTTTTCTGTTGCATAACAAAGGTTATTGTGGTGTATAATGAAAATTTAGATATATTTTTACAAGTTCCAACTAAAACAATTGCAAATAAATTCTAAAATCAGGAATGAAAGCATATCAAAATAATCTTCAATTTCTCAGTTTTTCTTAATTTTTGGTCTTGTTGCCATAGCAATGGATGTCAATTTTCATGATAAAATATATATTGCATGGACATTGATATGGATGTAAAAATTAAACAGTTTCCCATTTGGGCTAATTAAAAAACCGCAGAAAACTGATTTAAAATATTTGTAACGGTTTCCATGGTAACATTTTAAAAGTGTTGGTTTCTCCATCAATTTTCTTAAATAATTAAATAATTGAAAATAGGACAAAGGCTGTTTTATGTCTTTGATAGTTTACATTAGTGGGCAAAACCTTCTAATATGGCTTCAAAGTAGGCAAGTTTTGCTATTTTCCCATCTTCAGCCTCGATTACCATGGCAACGGTTACCCCCAGCAACCAACTTTTAGTGGTTTTTTGCGTTTTACACCTAGGTGTGTCCATGTATGAAATATAAGGAAAATTGGTGACTAAGCGTGGCCAGACCCTTTTATATATCATTGATTCTTACATAGAATTGATCTTAAATTTTTATTTCTTTGAAATATATTTTATGATAAATTTAACTATTACAGAATTTAATGATTTTGGTGCTTTAAGAAAAAAACGTTCATAAATTTTTATATATTTTATTTTAGCTTTTGTTTGGTTACTCTGAGGTGTCATTTTATTTATTGCACATGTCAACTTTATTTTATCGGGTATGCCAAACTTAAGGTTTCTTTGTTCTTCTGATAAAAGTTTTTCAAACGTGGGCTTCACAAGATTTTTGAGGTAATTTTGTTGTAAATGTTTTTATAGCATCCATTTGATTTAGTCCATGAGTGATAAGTTCTTTGTTACGGGATTAACGATGCCCCTAAAATTATTTACCTGGCCAGTGTTGTTTAATTAGTTGCGTCAAAGACTTATAGATTAAGTGGACACGCAATGACCAAATGTTCTTTTGTAATCTAATTCTTTTTTTTGACAACCAATATCTCCAGAATCATTTTTGATTGGTTAAAAAGGACATCTTAGAAATTTGATTCAAACAGGTTGCGCGTCCCGGCTGTTCACTTTTCATCATTGAATAAAACCAGCCGGACGTTTGCTTTATTTCTGCCTTCTTTTAATCTATCTGGGTAACTTTAGTTCTATTTTTCTTAGGTAATTAATTATTGTGGTTAAACTTTTAAAATCATTCAAATTAAGAAATTTTAGAGCTTGAAATTAATTTAGTAAAGGATTTAATTAAAAGTTTTATTTTTTTTTTAATTTTGGTCATTGCTCACTTTGGTCTTTGTCTAAGTTAGAAATAATTATAGTGTAGTTAGTTACTTTTGTATACATCCCTAATGCAAACCTGTTTACAAAGTGAAGGTATGTAGTGAAATAGTTTTTATGTTGCACAGTAAAATTTGTAAATTTTTATGTTCAGTGGGATCGGGATCGAGGTGCAAATTATTGCCAAAAATGGACATACTTACTTTCATTATAGTCTCGTTCAACCAGACGCTCGGCTGTCTCCGTAAATCTCCGACAACAGAGAGTCTGGTAAAGCGTCACGTTAATGTTTGTAACGTCAAAACGAGGCTTACCAAAATCCTGGTATTGAATTTGATTGGTTGAAAGAAACACACATCCTATAACATGTAAACAATGACAGAAGCAAACGATTTTGCCGTTTAAACTAAAAGATCTACGACTGGAAAGTTTAAAAACGGTTATAAATGGAAAGGATTTATTTGCAGTGTTACCTTACGGGATAGGGTAAAACCAATTATTAATCTATTTTATAGCTGTCAAGGTTGTAAACAAACATTCACCGCTTCGTCCAACTTAAGTTCAGCCATGTTTAATGAGTCTATGGAAAGCGAGACTATAGTATAAGACTAAATTGACGTAAGTTCCATAATTTTTACGGCAAGAAAATAAAGTACTGTATGTCACACAAATCTCTTAACCGGCACACATTGACAACGATTCAAATTGAAACTAAATCACCGCCCCCTATCGGTAGCGGTTATCAACGTGACGCTTTACCAGACTCTCTGCTCGTCGGAGATTTACGGAGACAGCCGAGCGTCTGGTTGAACGAGACTACTTTCATTATTGTTAGGAAATATTAGTGAGATGATCGCCGATGTGTTATTAATGATCTATTACATAATAATGGCATTTATATTCTCAAAAGTATTTAAGCATTATGCATGTTTTCGCATTTTTGAAGCAATGTCAGGTAAAGTAGAATTTGCAAAGATTTTCAGTTTATTTGTATTACGTAATCGATCGCCGAGTCTCTGATCCCAACTTTATTGTTTACTTTGTTTACATGAAAAAGAATAGAAAAAGGTTATGTCAGGTTGTTTATAGCATTGTTTTATTTTTGGTTTGATTTAATCAAGATATTGATTTATGATTTGTTGTTTAATTTCTAAACTTTAACATGTTTAAATTAGGTAACTTTGATGGAATGAAATTTTTAATAACATTGGTAAATTTGTAAGGCCTTGAGTCGCTCTCTATAGCTTGTTTTATGTCACTTTTCATCATTGAATAAAACCAGCCGGACGTTTACTTTATTTCTGCCTTCTTTTAATCTATCTAGCCTCAACAAACGGATACATCCATTGGGTGGAGAAGCTGCCCAAGTCTTTGTTTATAACCAAAATAACAAGACAAATAACAAAAGGGTGTGACTTGTGGAGAATAATTTGTCATGTAATCATTTTCAACTTTAGATTGAAAATTAATAAAAGACACATTAGCAATTTACATGTGAAATTTTGTTTTTATTGCGCGTTATTGATATATATTGATATGTTGCTAGTTTTTTTTTTTATTTTGTTACGTGCTATCTTTATATTTAAACGGAGTCAAATCTTAATGCAGGGGAGTTGTAACGGTTTAATATCTTATCTTCATTGATATAATTTTTCATTAATTGTTTACACATTATCTACACTTAGGCTGTAAATCTTATCAGTTTCCTAATCGTCCCTCTAATCTCACCTCCTGCTGACTCCACACTGACCATTAATTATATAATTATACAGTGTATCGACTCCTGATAGTTAGGATCCTAAAAAGTGCTCCTGATCGTCAGGAGCGGATCTCTGGTATATATAGCCCGACAATAGCTAGGACAGAAGACACTTACTTAGAACTTACATGTACTTAGACGCAGAACTTACTTAGATATGACTCACTTAGCAATTGGATTTTTAAAGTCGTCTATGTTTTGGATTTACGTGTATATAGTTGGATTTTATACTGTGGATTATTTGTTCGGAATGTGTATATTTGTGATGTGTAATAAACTGTAGACTAGAAATTCGGCGTCTATTTTCAAAATGTGAAGAATTAAAGGTATTGTAAGACCAATCGGTGCGGCGCTACACATGTTTATGTGATTGTGTTTATTTGGATTTTATAATGTGGATTATTTGTTCAGAATGTTTAAATTTGTGATGTGTAAATAAACGGTTGACTTGAAATTCGTCATCTATTTTCAAAATGTGAGGAACAAATATGGAAACTGAAATCATGAAAGGTTGTTGCAAGACCGCTTGGTTCGGCGCTACATTTGCCCTGCAAATGTACGTATATGAAAAACTTCATCAGTACTTTGTTACTCCTGATGACTGTGGGACATACTGCCGTAACACTTAGATTCAGTTGTAGCCGATTCATCTTCGCTAGCCAAGGGTTTTCGGTAAGTGGACCGAAAACCCTTGGCTAGCGAAGATGTAGCCGATTGTGCTTCACGCCAGAAACAGGTATACCATTATAAAATTATATCTAAATTAAGGTACGAGTTAACAAATTATGCCAACAGAGCTAAAGGTTAAACTGAAAGAGCAATGACTCGTTATCACACTGGGATAATTTTCGGAGATAAACACCGAATGAAAGTCTATAATGTTTCACAAAAGATATATATTATATATATATATATATATATATATATATATATATATATATATATATATATATAAAAGGTTTTCAGTAGACGATAACACAATAATCCATTTCTTTCAAATTTAATCCAGAGCGCTTTCGCCTGATCGGCTCTTCAGTGGATTTCAAATTGTAACAGAAATAACAAACGTTGACATCGTTATTATGACGTCATAAAGTAGACAACATCATGAACAGTGTAAACAATATTTTGAGATTTGGAGATGGCGGCAAATATTTTTTACAAACATATGTTAACGTAATAAAATATGTACAAATGATATTGTTTTAAGATAAGAGGTTAATAAAATGAAAGCTAAATAAAGTCAATGCAGAATAAATAATGCAATTATCGATTAAGTTTAGGTTTAAATTTATTTATGAAATATTGTTCTTTTGCAAGTCGTAGCTGATCACTTTCCTCGCGTCCCAGATAGCATGACTTTGTTGGGCCAACGTTGGCCCAACAAAACCAGTTACATTGGCCCAATGTTGGCAAATGATGTTGGCCCAATGTAATTTTGCTAATCGGCCCAACATTGGCCCAACATGTTGGGCCGACATAGGCACAATGCCACATTTGTCATCTTCTGATATTGGCCCAACAGTGGGCCAACGTACGTAACAAATGACCAACACTGGCCCAACGGTGGGCCAAGGTATGTAACATATGACCAACACTGGCCCAACGGTGGGCCAATGTACGTAACATATGACCAACACTGGCCCAACAGTGGGCCAAGATATGTAACATATGACCAACACTGGCACAATGTTGGGTCAATGTTGTTCCAATATAGGTGCAACAATACAAATGCAACAATATATCACAATTTAAATGATGGATTTATTTTGAATCCAGAGTGCACAAACCATGATAAAAATAATCCTTGAAATTAAATGACGGCCGTTCGTTATTTAGCTAGCATATGTTCACAGGGTAAATCTACATCCACACTTTTTAAACTTAGTTACTCCAAAATAGAATAAAGTAATAATTCACTCTCTTCTGTTTGTTTTGCTTCATTTATATCTTCATCTGTTCATGGTCATCCAAATAAAACACTGGTTTTCAAAAACATCAAATTTCAAAGTCAGTTGAAAGTTCGTCAGACTGGAAGGGGGCAGCTTGCACATATTCCCTTGAAAAAAATACAAATATTCAAAAAATGAAAGAAACATTTATTGAGACGTTAATGAAATTGGCTTAATAAATATCTGCAGTTATTTGAGATAAATATAATACTTACATTTCTGTTTTATTCGCTTGACTGTGGCTATACATTGAGCAGACTGTTTAGATCTGTCCTACAAAATGCTAAATGGGAGCAGGTTTGGCCATCCCAACAGATCAGATATCACAATAACCATGGAAACTGGCCAGCCTCACGCTGAGAAAACTCTGTCTTAATTGCTTGGTCAGTGAATGTGCTATCTCTTATCTCAGGATCGGCAACTTAAATTCTACACTTTAGAACAATTATGCAGCTGAATATATTTGCAGAATATCTTCATTTTAATTTTGGGTTTTCACAATTTTAAGAATAAAAATTAGACTTGCATATTTTAACATGAGAGTATATACATGTAACTATTGACTGTATAATTAGCTTTTAGTAATGATTCTATCTCAAAACATGGTAAAAAGAAATAATAAAAAGACATGTATAAACATAAAACCACTGTTGAAAAGTTTATAATGCGTGTTTTGATAAATTTAATCGACCAACAAACTAATATGGAAATAAAAAATGTAATTAACAGACGTTGGATCGTTGTTGGGCCGATATCATGTCTCAACTGGCATTGATTGTAAATTTACAACATTGACCCAATATGTTGGCCCAAAGTTGTGTTCCCAACTAACATTGACTCTCAAGTTAGTTGTGTCAAGTGTACATTGGTCCAATGTTGGCCCAACGCTGTCTTCCCAACTAACATTGACACTCAAGTTAGTTGTGTCAAGTGAACATTGGCCCAATGTTGGCCCAACGCTGTCTTCCCAACTAACATTGACTCTCAAGTTAGTTGTGTCAAGTGTACATTGGCCCAATGTTGGCCCAACGCTGTCTTCCCAACTAACATTGACACTCAAGTTAGTTGTGTCAAGTGTACATTGGCCCAATGTTGGCCCAACGCTGTCTTCCCAACTAACATTGACACTCAAGTTAGATGTGTCAAGTGTACATTGGCCCAATGTTGTCCCAACATTGTTAAGCCAACGCCAACCTTACAACCTACAGCCAATGTTGGCCCAACAAAGTCATGCTATCTGGGGTACTTTGTAAAATGGAAAAATTTCAAATCGGCCTCTCCCGCACACATCAAAATGTTCACTACACGGAGTGTTACGAACAGAAGGATCCCTTATCTGCTGCTTATGTACCCTCATACGGTCGGCTAATTTGGTCCCGTTTGCCCAATGTAATTTTCTCCGCATCCATCACAGGTCATGCAGTAAATGATGTTTTTGGACTTGCAGACAGACAGGACAAACAATTTCATTCAAAAATGGTACGGTTTTCAAAGTCAACTCTAATATGAACTGCAAATCCAAAAACATCATTTATTGCATTAATTTTTTCCAGCTGGTAAGTTTTTGTATATATTTTGTCAGTTTCATAGTATATTTACGGGGTGTGGTCTTTCTTATTTCCGTTGTATAAATGAATAAGTCTATAGGTAATTATTGTTTCATTGCAGGGATAGTTATATCGTTAAAGCCGGTGGGTCAGTGGTGAAACGTCAGTGAAGGCTTAGCGTAGCATATGATGGGCAGGACTAGGACCGAGTACTATTAACGGAGCAGCGCGTGACGCAAGTGGGACGCACGGGAGCTCGTGTTTGAACGTTTATTCTCAGGAGGCTCTGTGTGGATAGTTTTCCAGTGAGAGACCTTCGAGTCCGGGACTGGAGACAGGGCATTTTGTTTACGTGTTTTGTGTGCTATGGAGGCCCAGTGGTTACTATTTTAGGGTGGCTTTTGCTATTATTTGAAGCCAAACTTTCAATTCTATTTTATGATTAAATGATTTATCAGTTTACCTAGTGATAAAGTTGATTGTTTAATTACAGATAACATTCCAATTTATTTTTTCTGTGAAATTACATATAACAGTATTGGTAATTTTGATTTGTTGGTTTATTCCTTTACATACTGTTATAGCTATATTTAGCCAGCGTTTAAAGCATTTATTTGTTTCATATAGATACTGACAATTGAATGTGTTAAAGATTAATTCACTGTTGTTTCGTTGTCAGTGTTGATCGATTAACTTTTAAAGTTATATTTTCTTTCTTTGTGAGAAAGTGAGGGTGTGTGTTAGTGTGAGTCTCTTCATATTCTATTATTTTATTTTGTTTTGTTGATAAATATATTCATTTTGTTTTGTTTATTTTACTGTTTGTCGTTTTCGCTATCACCCCCACAAAATTCAAAAAGAACTTCATTACACATGGCAAATAGTTTTTATATATATTTGAATTACACATTTTTTATAACATAAATTCTTGGACTTTTCCGACTAGAATATTGAGAAAAACCCATATGAATCATGTTGTGCAATATTTAAAGATAAAATTATTTCCATCAAATCAATCAGTAATCGAAATATTTCAAGCATCTGCAATAAATAGTTGCTGAAAAATTTGTTTGAAAATTTACATTTTTTACCCTAACATGTCCAACTTACCAAAAACGTTTTCAATTCTCTAATTTCAGAAATCCACCTACGACTTCTTTGTCGTGCTGGAGGAAGGGGAGGAGAGGAAGTTCCTGTCCAGGACTGGACAGGAATTCTCCCGTTTTCTAACTACGCTTCTCAACCTAAAAAACCTAAAAACCGGTAGTAATATGATAATATCCACTAAGAAAAAGTTCTCTAAGCTTCCGACTGCTGCAGACTCGTTCTATGCAACATAGTTCAACTTCACAATGAGAAGAGGAACCATTGTAAGTACCATCAACTACAAATTAAGTAGTAACTTTTAACAATTATAAACAATCATCTTTACAATTAAATCAAAAAGATTTGTACAAAGCATCTAAGGGCTTAAACAAAAGGCCCATGGGCAACATCCTCAGGTCATAAGCAATCTTTGTGTGAAGCAAGAATTTCCAATGTTTCTCTATAAGTAACATATGGACCAGATACAAATTGTGCACTTTTTCTGCCAGTGACCTTGACCTTGCCCGAATGACTTTAGGTCAAGATGATGACACATTCTTAGGTCGTAAGCATTCTGTATGTAAGGCAATACCTTCCAATGTTTCTCCATAAGAAAGATGTGGACCAGACACCAACTTTGCACAGACAGAGGGATTGACATGCTGATTTTCGTATTTAACATTTTACCGTAGATAAGGCCAAAATAGAATTCTTGTTTGTTTGGAATTGCCTGCCGCTTCATTGAGATACCTCTCACTGATAACATTTTATTAGAAAGAAAGTATAAAAAAAATTATACAGAGATTTTTATTTTTCCATCAATTTATAATTACGTTATAATATACCTCAGTTTTGAAAAATAAAAAAATATTGATCTTCCTCCCTCCTGGGTCTAGATACTCCCAGGTCGCAATTCCAAACAAGCACTTTTTTAAGGCTGGCCTAACCCCCATACAAAATATGCACATATTCACAAAATTTAATTCTGTCATTTTGATTGAAATAATGAACTATGACTTTTTTGTAATTATAAAACAGGTCCAGCAAAATCATTTGAATTTTATATAAAAAAAAGATTGTGTATAGTGAACTAAGTGGTTTGTTACTTTGGTGCAATTCCTAAAAAAAATAGAAAACAAATGCAAGTCACAGATTTTACCATAAGTTTAAATACTTCTTTTTCTCACAGCTCAAACAGCTCCCAAACACTGACAAAGATGTTCTCATAAAGAAATGGGAAGAGGACATCAGACTGTTCCTTTCTCCTGAAGCCATTTCTGTTGGAGATGCTCTGGAATTGCAAGAAGGGTCCAGAGTTACTGTCAGAGGTACAGTTAAAGAGAATTTTTTGGCCCATGTTCATATGCACTAAATAACCAGAAAATGAATTTTTTTATATCATGTCTATGATAACTGTATAGATGCACCTATACCTGACTTGAGTCTAAAAACAAATATCAATGGTGTATGAAGGAACCATAACACAAAATCATAGATAATAATAAAATGTCATAGCTGACATGATGTACTATTGTTTATATTTCAACAAATTTGATTCAGACGAAATATAAGGAAATTTTACTTTATAGGTTGTACTTTATTAACCAGTACTTTTCGCTTTTTTGCCAACCTTCAATTGAACGACTTAATACTAATTGATGTTATCCTTTGATTTGGCAATTAACAAGTATCCAACGTCTTTTCAAATTTGGAATATACTATCACACAACATATAATTGCCGAAATTGTTAGATCGACACTGACAAGTGACGCAGCTAACCGATATATAAATGCTTTAACTGCACAAATAAGTAGACCAAAAAGCAACCTTTTCTTTCATCACTACACGCTACAGTTTATACTTTAACTGATGATCTTTGTCTCTTAGAGCGACTTCGGTTCATACTCGAGTACGCACTCGAGTAGGTCATCACATGACCGGATGGTTACAGCTACACGTGGTTTTCAACCGAACTAACAGCTGACTACTAGAGTTACACGAGTAGTGTACTGTCATGGCTACCTTAGGTGTGCTATATATTATTCTGGAGAATTTTTTTGACGATGACCATGACATTGTACACTTTTGGAGTCTCAGAAATTCGACAATAGGGCATCTTATTGCCCAGAGTCAGTTTGCTTCCAGGCGACCATATTTGCCTCGGATAACAGGGTTTGCCGAAGATATTATTATACCCCAGTTTAATTCATGCGACTTTAAATACCACTTTCGCCTAAGCAGAGAGATGTTCGAGGAAATCCTTGTTCACATTGGACACAGGCTAGCTTCAGATCACTGTGGAGGACTGGTCGAGACAGAACCTACCAAACAGCTGCTAATATTTGCATGTTACATGGCTAACACCGAGTCCATGAGAGAAGTTAGCCCGTGCTTCAATGTTGGTCTTGCAACTGTGCATAGAATTATTGGGAGAACCTGCAGAATCATAATTGAGTGTCTTGCTAATGTATGTATAAAAGTAGAACTTACAAATTAATGTATTACTGTAATTTGAAATGTGATAACAACTATGTTAGCACTTTTTAATTACAATGAATACAGCTTATGTACAAAAAGCTTCGAAAGCAGAGTTCTGAAGTTAACATTATTCAAATTGTACACATGTACAAGAATTTAAAGTTTTTATTATCTTATTTAAATACCAGGTAATCAGATGGCCAAGTTCTGCTGAGCAACAAGTCATTGCTACAAGGTTTCAGCTGAACTACATGTTTCCTCACACAGTTGGTGTCCTTGACGGAACACATATTCGCCTATCTTCCTGCCCTGGAGGAGATCCCGATTACATAAACAGAAAATCGTTTCCCTCTATGCAGCTTCAGGTATTTGCTTTCTTTGAAAATTCTTTAAAAAATAGGATTTTTAAAAAATTAAATGTATAAATAAAAATCGGTATTAATACGGAAATAATTCTGTAAATTTTTTTATACAAGTTGCATATCAATGGGGATTTTGCAGGTTGTGTGCGACGACACCCCTCTTCTAACTAACATCTACACTGGGTGGCCTGGAAGTACCCATGATGCAAGAGTATTGCGGAATTCCGAGCTGTTTACCAGAGCTGAAGCTGGCAGCTGTATTGACCCCGATAAACTCATCATAGGTGATAGTGCATATCCGCTAAAGCCATGGCTTGTAACCCCATTCAGGGATAATGGCAGACTGAATTTACAACAAAGACGCTTCAACCGTGTATTATCGTCAGGACGACAGGTTGTAGAGCGTTGTATAGGACATCTTAAAGGGCGATTTCGTCGTTCGCGAGAAATACCTGTTCATAAACCTGAAGATATTGTTTCTATCATAGTTTCAGGATGCATCTTGCACAACCTGTGCATTATACACAAGGATGATGTAGAAAATTTCATTGAGGAAGATGGAAACGGTCATCCAAACAATTATCCAAACTTATTTAGAAATGATGTGAATGGTATTAACAGAAGACTACAAATTATGGCAGGACTACCATAAGTGTATTTGATGAAACAGTCTCTCTCAAACGCTGGAACTGACAGTTGCATTCATACCATTACTTTAAATTTTACAATAAAAAATAACAATAAAATAATGAATATTGTTTACGTTTTCATTTTCCAAAACAACAAACAATATTTATGTTTTCATAACAATCAAAAAATATGTGAGCTAATGCTCATTACCAATACCCCTGCTATGATGTAAATACATAATAAACAACCAAAGTCAAAATTAACAGGAAATTGAGGTCAGATTTGTTCCATTCCCACCATATGGCTGTCCGTTTCAAAATTTCAAAACTCTGCAATGGGTACTTGGTGAAAAAACTGTGACAAAAATTTGTTCGAAAATTCAATTGTGAAAATAAACAGTCATAAGTTAATAAGAAGCCATCATATTTGATATATCTGATTACACTGCAACGAAAAGTTTGTTACGGACAGAAAAGCAGACGTGTAAAAAAATAAATCACTCTCCTTCGGAGCAAGGTAAAAAAAAAAGTTCCATTTTTCTTAGTGACCTTCAACTGGCAAAAATGACCAAAGTTCACAATCAATACTTATTTACAAATCACAAGAATTCTCAGTGTCAACTTTAGCTTCGGATCCAATCAATTCCATTACAAGGTATAAACTAGAAAGGAATTATGCATTTTTCTTTAAAATGACATAACCGACCTTTATGTAAAGTAGGAACATCCAATGTTTCTTCATAAGAGAGATATGGACCAGACACGATTGCACAGACAGACAGATGGACAAGGTGATTCCTAAATACCATCTGAAACTTTGTTTGCGAGGAGTATAAATATAAACCATTCATTAAATATACAAAACATATGCTTGGCAACATTGAATGAATATTCCTTAAAAGAAAAACTTCCAAAAAGCTTTCATTTTTTTCCATCAAGAAAAATTCACAAAAATGATGGACAAAGTCTGATGTCATATAAAACAAAAGAATTCACTATTGAACTAAAAAATGTGAATTTGATCCTTTGACAAACATTAAATAATACAAAATTTGCTGGGCAAAATGGAATGAATACAGTAATTGAATGAGAAATACATTAACGCAGATTTAATTTCTTTTTCCTAGCAAGTCCAGTAGCTTGTCAAAGCGATTCATCTTTGCCTCATGTTGTTTTCGCATTTCTTGGATCATTTCATCGCCTTGTGCAGTTAATTTGTCAACAACATTTGCCAACTTTGCTTTTTTGGGATTTTTGAACTCTAATTCATGATCACCAGTTACACTTGTTGATGGTTTTCTTTTACCAGTATTCTGATGTGCAGATGTGGATGCAGAACAAGCAGGTGCTCCTTGACCGTGTTCACCAGAACTTTCTTCTGACTGTGGACTGTTCAGTGTCCCCTTTACACTGTCATATGTTACCTTAGCAGTTGTTGAAGCTCTATTTCCATACAGTAAATTAAATTCTTCAAAATACCTCCATGTAGTTTTCTTGTTTCCCGTTTTTTGATTATCATCAACTACTTTTTTGTAGGTTTTCTTCAATTTTTTCCACTTGTTTTTAACTTGGTTGCAACTAACAGGGACTTTGTGGTTATTTAATGTTTTTGTTATCCGATTCCACAAAACATCATGGTTTTTAACTTGTTCAAACTCTTCTTCCATGTCAGATCTGATGGAGATCAATTCTTTCTCTTCACACTCCTTCCAAATATGAACCTACCGAAAAATATAAAACTTATCACTAACCTAACTCAAGGAAATGATTTACTTGAAGAATGCTGTATCCCAATTTATGTGTTTAAGGTGCATGGTCTTATTGTTTCATTATAACTGTATCAAATAATTTTCTATCGAAACAAATTATCTTAGACAGTTATAGACGTTTGCCTATTTACACCAGCAGAATTGGTGTCCCTTCAAAGTGTTAGAAATATTCAAAGTAAATACAATAATTTCTATGGGCATCCTTAAAAAAAAACCAAAAAAAACCCAAACTGCATAATGGGAATGTTTAGAAAAGGAAACCGTTTAGTTTCATCACCCAAATTATTAGATTTATTCAAATCTGCATGTTATGCATCGATTGTAAACAATTAAACTTAAGAAATATTAGTGAACAAAATGTTCACAGTTTTTTTTGATGCGCTAAAACATTATGACCTTTATCTATAGCAATTTCATAGTTTTAATACCATTATAGCCGCCTCAGCCTCAGGGGCGAATTTTAATATGAGGCGAAATAACATGATACCCTTTTGTGTCATTTGTTTTTAAGTCAAATTTTGTAAATAATTTTTTTTTATCTAAATATCACTAAATTTTGATGGGAAAACTATTGCAAAGTCTATTTTTTTAATACAAATTACTAGCATAACCATCATTTAAAAGCAGTCATAAAATTTGATGTATAATCAGACCATGCAGCTTTAAGAATCAAATTGGTTGAATTAAATTATGAATCATTTTCTCATTAACATGACTGTACATTTTATTAAGTTAAACATGTATTTATTCATTCAGTGTCAGTAGGAATTATACAAGTAATATGGAATGCATGGTTATTTCATTACCTTTTCAGGTCCGTTTACTGGGGAAGAGCAACTACTGCTACTTGTACTTGGTCTACTTGTGTCACTTGACGTTGTACTTGGTCTACTTGTGTCACTTGACGTTGTACTTGGTCTACTTGTGTCACTTGACGTTTTGTTGTTAACCGCAGCTTTATATACCTGCTCCTTAAGATTTGGGTCTATAATGTGAAGAAATATTTATGTAAAAAATAATGAAGTATAGATACTAGTCTATAGTCTGTCCCAAGATATTTATGCAGCACATTTTGGACGATTTTTATTAAAAATACAAATACCTGTGAAAGAAGTGCAATTGAAATAGTTGAAAGGGATATTTTATTTTCATTGACACTCTATCATCTTTCACTCGGAAAAATTCACAGGAACGAAAACACATTCCTTACAGCGATTTATCATGGGGATGTTTACATCTTTTCTCCATTCGGAATACATCCGCAATTTTTCAACGTTATCATCCGGGCTTGCTGCAATAAATAATCTCTGTAGACAACACACTTTTAAGCATTGGATTGAAACCTGATAAGCTAACAGGGGCGTTTCAATTGAGAAATCTTGGAAATTTTTCATACTTTCGAATGAACATCGTTTGAATCCTGAGGTATTTATAATTATCAAGCAATTAAGCCAAATGTGAATCCAGGATATCTTGGGACAGAGTATAGAGCAATTTTCTGTTCATTAACAATTCAGATTGTGAATTAATTGAAAGCTAAAAAAGATTCGATTTTATTGTTTTACACAAAGTTATGAAAGCAAAGGCATATAAATACATTTACAGTACTTATGCAACATAAATTAATCAGATATTTATATTTTCTATGTCTCAGAAATAAACCAAATGCATTTTTCAAGTCATTTTTGGTATAAACACAGTCAAAACATAATTAAATCCTATATAAGGCATTTGGCCGTTAATTTATTTGATTACATTTTGACTATGTTTATCTTAAAAAAAAAACTTGAAAAATGTTCCAGATTACAATTTTAGCAAAAAGTCCCACTAATGTAAATCAAGAAATGTTACCGCAGTTAGGGTCGTTCACCATCTCGTACAAGTCTCTTGATAAGACTGCTTGCAATTGCTCTGTACCTCTATAGAGTGTTATGTGTACCCTACAATACATTTAACATATTTTAATCTACTAAACTGTCAAGTTGTCAACATCAATAATCTGGTTCTGTGATAGTTGGTACATTGAATATGTTAAAAGCAAAATTAACCCTAATTTAATGCTTTCAAAACTTTTATTCAAGGTGGCCAAAAGAAATTTTGTCATATATTCAGTATTAACTTCAAATTATTTATGCATAAATGTTCCAAGATGACAAATTTTCTGAGTATAAATCCCACCCTGTTCAAGATAGTGCGCAGGTCGATTAAAATGTACGCATAATAACGAAAAATATTCTACATATTCAATATAATAAAAGATAAATGCGACAAATTAAAACTTACACATCTGCATTTGCACTTTCCGACGCCATCTTAGAACTCGAGTGATTCTACAGCGTGCTTGGGTTTTAGAAGGTAGAGTTCATTAGGTCAGATGACGTAATTCGGGTTGAAACTACCGGTGTTCGGTTGCAACTCTAGTAACTATAGTACGTACTCGAGTATGAACCGAAGTCGCCCTTACATTATGTCCGGATTTCACCGAGACATAAAACAGTTATCTGCTAATTCGGCCTATTATATCAATGATTTCAGCAACCATGTCAGGACCAAAATGCTTTTTAAAGTCAGTATCAGTTAGTCTCTCATTCGATATTTTTGGAATTAGTTCTGTTTTCTCTTGCGGAATGCGGCACTGTCTCCATCTGTAGTCAAATGCCTAATGAGGGTAGGTCTGTAAGTAATTTATGACAGATTTCCTCGGTGGTGAAGTATTCACAGCCGATGGGTGTACCGTTGCTGTCTCAGCCGTTGCTGAGAATTTTCCTAAATGATATGTGCATTTGCTGTTATAAGTACGCTTACGACAAAGCTTGTTTTTTGCATGGAACCTATGATTGTTTTCTCAGTGGCAAGATTTTTAGTTATGGTGTAAGTACTCTGTGGTGCAGGAAAAAGAAAGAATTTAAAAGAAGAAAAGGCCCTGGCCCAAAGGAAGAGACGGGCACAACAGAGGGGCTTATTTGCGCCATTTTCCCTGGAAGAGGAATGTCGAATTAATTGTCGAGATGAGGAAATCGATATTTTCCTGGGAGAAAACAACGGCAACACGTCAGTCATCAAGAGTCTTCGAGAAAACGGAAAGAAAGTTAAAAGTGAAGTGATTGGAGACTACTGCATCATTCCAAACTTCGAAAAAATTATTGAACATTAAACTGATTAAAGTAATGTATGTCTCAAGACATTTGTTGTACAGTTAAAGTTACAATTTGTTGATTTATTTATAACATGACGTATTGTTACAATTATTAATTTTATTGAATAAAATGTAATAACTGTTTAAAGGAGGAGGAGTGTATTAATACCTACTTATATTATTTCCAAATTCATCGGGTTCGTTATTCATTTTCTCTTTCATCTATTATAAAACGTAAATTCTTACTGGCCAATTCTGTTTTAAGTGTTCACTATTGTTTAACAAGTATGTAAACCCGAGCACAATCTCCGGGCTTTTTCACTGAACCTTGTATCAAGGTACGAAGTCGCCCTCCTTGTGGCAATTTTAAGTAGACTCAAATTCCATATTTATTTTGGAAAATTACTTTTTTCTTTGATTTTTCGTTATTCACTTTGGTCACTAAGGTATACTAGCTCCTCGTCGTCATTAATTATTATTTAATTACGAATAAATTATATTTTCAACTTATCAAATTCTTCTGTTTTTCTTTGTTAATAGCCTTAACAGGTGGACTCAAAATTATCTGGGTGAAATATCATGTAAAAACACAACGCGAAGTCAAAATATATCATATACAGTAGTGAAAAAGATCAAACTACTACAGAATGTTTTCAAAAATAAATATGTGAAGCAGCTTATGGTATTGGTGTTGATTTCTGTTTTCGACTTTTAAATTAATAAAGATATATTTAGGCTTGAATATATCACTGGCTTGAATATATCAATGTCCTCATCTTCTGCTGGTTGTGAATAAAACAAAGTAAAAACTCTAGATATAGAGTTTTGTCGATCATCCTGATCATGTAAGCTTTTGTCATCATCACTTTTTGCACAAGGAGGAATGATTTTTACGAATTTGTTTAAGAAAGATTTAGTTTAAATTTGTCCATGTATGACTTGTTAACTCGTTCATCAAATAGTCGTCATGCCACGTTTATCTGATCGGCAACGATCGAGTGAG
Source organism: Magallana angulata (assembly GCF_025612915.1). Classification (NCBI taxonomy): domain Eukaryota; kingdom Metazoa; phylum Mollusca; class Bivalvia; order Ostreida; family Ostreidae; genus Magallana; species Magallana angulata. The sequence goes on from NC_069115.1 coordinate 11,933,153, forward strand.
CTTCAGTTATCTCTCTATCCATGCGTCACCAAATATACTCCAATCTGTGTTGCTTTCAGGAACTGCGGATCTTAATAAATCCAAACAATAAAATCCCCAGAGTTTCTTCCGTAACAAGTATATTATGAGGTTGAATATACTCCTAAGCTCTGCAAAATTATATAGTGTTACCGAGTTTTAATCGACTTTACTATTGTCCTTATGTTTGGTGGCGGAAAGTAAATATCAATATATTATTCCGGTAGTAATTAATTCCTTCTGATGAGATGAACGCAATTCAAATAGATACAAATGTGTATTAAAATCCAGAAGTAGATTTAGATATAATCAAAATATAATTCACCTAATAAATCCGAAATAAATGAAAGGCACTAACGTTAATATCCAATTTAACAATCAAAATATCTCTCTTCCTCTTGAATTACTCCGGCTATATGTACCCAATTACTCCCCTCACTCATCCTTCACTCCCCATAAACTTGCCTAAGGCCAGGCTATAAATCTTAAGACAATAAATCACTACTCCCCTTGCTCTCCACACTCTATTATCTAACACTCTCCTCCTAATGCAATTAACTGCCCCCCCCCCATGACCTGTTCGCAGTCAGGGTTAATCTACTGCACACCGTTCAATTAAGGAAATGCAAATAAAATATGCTATTCTTAAATAACGTATGCTTTTCAAACAAAAAATGGTACGAAATCATTATAAGAACAAATACGTACAGTTTATAACTTGTGTTTTTAACATAACGTTTACAGTTTATTTACAGAAGTCACTCTATGGTAAGTCATCAGGGTACGCGAGTAAATAACTGTTAGGGAAATAGTTCATCGGGTCAGATATCACAATTGGCTCAGATTCTCTTGAAGCAAACTCCCATTCGTTTTAGGATTCATCCATAAAATCGTTAAGAAAGTTCGAAAATACTTCGAGTGGAGAAACTTCCCTCATTTTTTCGGTGTATGAAAAGTTAATTTCTTTGATAACTTCAGTTCTTCCGTCCCCATAAGAAAGTGTTCTCTTGATGAATTGAATCGTTATCGAATGTTTGAATTCTCTGATGTTGGACTTTCGGATGTTTCCTCATACTCGGGAACAAGTTCTTTATCATTGTATTTTTCAGAGATAAATCTTCCTCAAATGACTCTTTATCAGACTAAATGTCCTCATAGATTTCACTTTTGATGGTATGATCAAGGTTGAATTTTTAACTAATCATGTTTTAATTGGAACATCGTCTAAAATATCTGTTAAATAAATTTTTGAAGAATTTTTTTTTCTATTCTTCGAATAATACAAAAAATGAATTTTACATGATATAAAGACCTTGTAGTAAGGTTTTAATTGATATAAACTTACAAAAAAAAATTAATACATTAACCATAAAGAAAACCCAATTTTAGTGATTTATTATTACACAAATTTATTTATAGAATTTGTGCTTTAAGGACAATAAAATGTTATGTGATAGGTAAATCATATTTTAAAGATATACATGTATTCTGAAACCCAAGTGTCTTATCATTAGTTCACAACTGTTTATTAATGTTCGATTACAATGTAGCAGATTAAAAAAATCACTTTAAATAAAAAAACTTTACTGGTGTTTTGGACATTCTCGACTTGTACAATTCCGATAATCCATGCGGCGGATGTTGGGGTCAAGCGAGGTCAGGGGTAAAGCGTCATTAGATACTGTTTTCGAAATGGGCAAAAATGACTTTTGTGTTGCATACGGCTGCAACCACCACCGTGCCGACGGGGCAACTTGTACATTCCTCACATTTCCCGACGACCCAGAATATTTTCAAAGGTGGACCAATGCATGCAAACGAGAAGTTGTTTACGAAAGTGGCACGAGAACGAAGTGGACGCCATCAGAATACCAGAAGCTTTGTAGTTGTCACTTTGAAAACGACCGGTGCCCGGACACAAAATCAAGGAGACTGGGGAACAAAAACAAAATTCCCACAAATTTTCACACAAGGCAAGAACATGTAATATGTATATATTTACACATGTACGTATGCAATCACCAAGATTATAAACAAGATATATAGATATATATAATAACAAAATTGACCCCCCGAGATAATCATTTTTTTTTACTGATTTTATATAGAAATGAAGTGAATTCTACGGGGATCAGTACGCGCATAATTTACGCGCATGTAACAATTCGTTGTGTTACCCGTTGCCCAGTATGTTGCTAAGTGTTGCTGAGTGTAATAGAACGGATTACCAACTGCGTCTAAACCAATTAGATATCAGTATTTAACATGAAAGTATAATAAAACTGTTTAAGAACTGCTCTGTTAACTGTCAAAAACTAGCATTCCATAAGCAGTTATTTTATACATCCATCAAAATAACTGTTTATGAACTGCTATAAAATCTGCATCAATTAAATACATTCAATAGCAAATTTCCTAAAGTTATCACAATTAAGCAAAAAAGTATAAACAACAATTTGTTTTATTACAAAATGCACACATTCGAAGCAAATTTACTGGGACGGTGTATTTTACAAGACAAAGGTACATTATATCAACAATCTAAATTCTACAATATATGCAAAAATATATACAACTTGATAAGTTGACCACTTTGTAAATAAATATATTTTTGAAATATATTCATGCTAATGACAAATTATTTTGATATGTTATTCAGTTCCTTCACTATAGATTAAGAGGTCACGAATCTACTGAACCTTAAAAATAAATTGTTACCACTGTACCACTTACTCGATTTCAAAATTAGTACACTGTAAAACAAAAATGACATTGCCAGAGGTTCTACAAGTTTTTTAAATGCCAAATAATGTCACTAAATCCCAACTACTCTCTATAAGGCATAGTCAATGGACATGTTTTAAAAAGCCACTTTCGTTTATTATTATTTATTATATATTGCCTTCCTTGACAATTAATTTCCATATGTGTAAACATTTCTGCATGCACATGCAAACATATACTTACAAAATTACAAATTATTCCAACTGAACATTTAACCATCCCAATGATTATATATAGGAAAAACCCTGGGAATAACAATAAAATTCTTTCACAAATGATTAATTCAAATTTGCAGAATATGTGTATATTTATCACATACATAGTCGCTTGAATCAAGTCTCATACTTGGGTTTACTGTTCACCAGTTATAGTCGAGCTGGTCAATTGACGTTTCTGGTTTTTGGAAAAAGATGCGGACAAAGTCCTGGATTGTTTGAATTCTGGTGATGTGTACAGTGTGTTTCTTTTATTGGTCACCTTGTTGGTCACTACTGTATTAAAGTCTGTGACGGAGAGTTCTTCCCACTGATTTTTTTGCAGTAGCGTGTGATGTATCCTGCATAAAGACAAAATGAATACTTATTAATGTTGTTTTACATGACAATTGCTGCCAAACAAATGCACATTAAATTATTATATGAATACAGACCTCTGACTGCATCAACTTTTAATTTATTAAGTGGTGGCTTTTTGTCATCTCCACTTCTCCTTAGTCCCAGCCTAGATGAGCTTGCAAGTTCTTCATCTTTGAAGACACAAACGAGAATTGAGTTCAGCAAGGTCATTGCAGGTTTCTTAGACGACTCTGCTAGAATGATCGCTTGTCTTTCTCTAATCTTGTCCACAAAGACAGAGTCGAACTTTCCTGGATTGTTTGGATCCTTGATCAGCAATCCAAGGTTTTCCTGATAAAGAACAGTAATTTCTAACTCTATATAAATCACTACTTACTAATGCACTCAAATTTACCCCTCATCATTCCTTCCCCTCATTTTTAATATAAATAATAAACTGTCCTCAGTTTATGACTACTATAACTGTAAAGTACCACTACAAAAAACTACCACCAAGAATACACTATTAGAAATAATAAAAAAAAACTCCACTAAACTACTTAAACAGTAAGTATATACACCTCACAAATTAACGAATAAACGATGAAATTCTCTACCCACTACCTTAATTTGTTTATCTCAGTACTACTAATAAATGATTCTATTTCACATAAAAATCTATTAAAAGAAGCGCACAAACGAATCAAACAATAAAACATCAATTATACAATAGTAAAATAATATCTTTAACTGTTCATAGGACTAGTAACAATTTTAACTGTCAATTCACGAAAATAAGTCCAAAATAATAATCCAATTAATCGAAATACTCGAATATTTTCTGCGGATACAAAACGATTTCTTACATTTTCCATCTGTTCCGGTACTTCATTGAGAATGTTTTCGGCTACGGCGGAGAAGCCAACTTCTTCAGTTACAAGTCCTTTACTGTAACTTATTTCAGTTTCTCTTTCTATCGATTGGTGCCCGTCCACACAAGGCTGTTGAAATATCTTTAAAGTCAAATTGATACGCATTAGTTCACGAGTGTCTACTTCACTAGTATGAGGAACATCTGATGAACTATCTGATTGTACTATATTACACTCTTGAATCATCACGTCTTCTTTTTCTTGGTGCAGAGTATCTTCATCATCTTCTAGGTTCAGGATATATTCATCGTCTTCATCATTTTCTAGGTTCAGGGTATATTCTTCTTCATTCATATAGTTTTCGTTCCGAGACTGAACTCGGTCCATTGTTTCTTGTAAAGATGTTAAGGATATTTCACTTACAGGTGAATAGGGATAGTTTAAACATTCTTCAAAGTCATTTCTATTTTCGTCACAAGTATCTGAATATAGATCATTGGTAACAGAAACAAATACTGGATCTTTATAATGACGGCAATAAGCCGTTTTTAAATGTTGAGTTAATGCATATTTTCTTTCAAAAGTTCTTCCACAGGTTGTTACAGGGCATTGATGATGGAATCTTCCATGTCTGTGACGATAAAGATTTTTTCTATGTTTAAATTTCCGATTACTTATTATTATTGAATCGGAATAAAAAAAAAATAGAATAAATAATTTCAAAGTTATGTTTTTACACTAACTTTGTTCAATATAGTTATTAATTTCAACATTAAAGTAAATCTTGAACATATTTTGTATTGTGTAACGATATATACCAAATCTTACTGTTTGTCATTGTGTACATCTGCCATGCTGACGTATTTAACTGCAGAGAGTATTTTTAAAAAGTGCAAAACTGATGGAAAGGGCAAAACGGAAAAAAGAAAAAGGTAAGAAGACGAAGCAAGACATTGTGCTTTCTACAAACATTGGCAGGTGGGTAGATCATGGCTCAAATGCGATGAGAGTGAAAAAATATGTGGTGCGAGGTTTGTCGAAAATTCTACAAAAACCCAAAAGGGACATAACATCCTGGATCACTGTCATAGCACATCAAATTCGAGAATTGATGCTATTAAAACTCACGGAACCTCCGAGTAGTAAGTAGGACAGAGTGCAGTCACTCTACAGTCAGGATGACGTCATGGGTTTTCCCCATAAACGAGGTCAAAGGGGGAGTCTGCAGTCAGGGGGGAGTCTACAGTCAGGGGGTGGTTTACAGTCAAGGGTGAGTCTACAGTCAGGGGGTGGTTTACAGTCAAGGGTGAGTCTACAGTCAGGATGACGTCATGGGTTCAGGGGGAGTCTACAATCAAGGATTCTACAGTCAATAAAGTCACCTTAGTTAGCAACAAATATATGCTATCAGGGTCACTATGTGCTATCAGGGTCACCTTAGTTCACATAGCAACAGTTGAAGAATGTTAATATAAATATATGCTATCAGGGTCACCTTAGTTCGCATAGCAACCGTTGAAGGATGATGCCATAAATATCTACTATAAGGGTCACATTAGTCATCTGTAACCACAGCAACAGTGTAAAATATTGTTAAAATTAGAATTACCAAAATATTGTATCCGGGCATGGTTTTAGAACACAGTTTTTCGTAGGGTCAGTCCTTTATTATATAAACAAAAATTTGAGTATAAAAGGTGCAAAATTTGAAGCATTTCTTTACTTCACTTTTTTATTTGCAACAGAGGTAGAACCATTCCTCAACCCTTTACAGTAAGTAAACTATCGTTATACTTTTTACAAAGTTTTGAGATTCTCTAGGTCTTTTTGTTATCAGGAAACTTAAAGACAACAGAGATAGTACATGTACAATATCACAAGCTTGAACACCTTTACAGAACTAGAGCGTTGTAAACGCGACCCTTTTAGCCGAGGTTCTGTTATCTCCTTTCGACAACTTGTCTTCTAAAAAGTTTATGATAATTTTCATTTGATCGACGTCTACTGTCACTCTGGCCAGGAGGGTTTTTAACACGTTTACTTGTTCTAGCAAGACATCCTCCTGGGTTTTTTCCTTCATCCTTTTTTCCAATTTTTGAATCTTGTCCTGGTTTGTTCGCCTGTTAATGAAACAGAATCAACTTTAGTTACAGAATGTCACATTGAATTGATTGATATGCCCCATTTGGTGATAATTGATTTGCGAGTTGTAATAACACACATCTTTTATAACAAAGAGTTTAGCAAAAGTAATGCGATCACATTTTTTTAGAACCGTTTTGTAAAGAATTAACATCGATGGTAACCAATAAGACGGTAATGTAAATAATGTGTTTAAACATTTATTACCTTAAAGTAGTCAGAATAGAGTCTTCGGCCTGACTAATGGTACGTGTCACTGGCGTAAAGGCACTACATGAATCCAGGGCCGGCGAGTAGCTGGCAACTGGTGAAAAGGCGTCGCTCTCTGGTGTAGGACTTAGAGGTCTAAAGAGATCGAGAGAGAGAGAGAGAGCGTGAAAGACACTAACTTTTTAATATGGTTAAAAACTAAATTATCTAACTTATTTAAATATGCTTTTTTTTAAAGTCCAAATTTGTAATTTTTTTTATAAAAATCAATTTGCTAATAGTTTAGAAATTAAACAATATGAAAATGTAATGACTAAAGATTCTTTTTAAAAAAAAAAAGTTATTAAATACACATATAACACCTTTTGGTACATTACGCGTTGCACAAGAATCCAATTTTTACCTTTTTAATGACTCATTTTTCGTGCCAAATGTGCTCAATGTGGAATGGTAGTCTGGAGATGGAGGGGGTGGAGTACAGCTTTAGTAAAAGAGTGAGAAAAAAAATGTGAAAATAAGATACATACACACTTACGGTTTTTTCTTTTATATTTTTAATTTTATTTTATTATCATTAAAAGGTGTAATGATGCAAAATTGATTGGAAAATTTAAATTGGTTCTAAACTCATTTCAATTCTAAAATTTAAAGTAGAATTGTTTCGGTTTGCATTCACTTGTTCTAAAAGCAGTTATTTTTACTTTTGGGGTAGGAGTGGAAGGCCTTTACACACTTTCTGAGTTCAATTAAAACCATATAAAACCAAGCCGAAGAAAGATAACTCTAACAAAAGCTGTTGAACTCGCCCCTTTGGCAGGACTTCTAACTCCAACTCCTCCCCCATCTTTAACCACATTTCTTCAAACTCATTGAATGAGTTTGTGGCGTCCCTGTAAAAAAAAAATACAGTAATAGAGAAAATAAACAAAGGTGTTACACCCTACCATGTTTTATATTACTTTCGTACAAAATGTTAGGCGTTTAAATAATAATGCATAAAATAGCCTTAAAATTTGTAATAATGAAATGAACGAATCTATGCCTACTCAGTTTATAACTTGTGAAATACCGTTTACTTTGTTATGTTTCGTTCACTAATCACAAACCATTTAGGGGTTTTAAAATTGTGAAAAGAAATTTTTATTCTTAAACTCTTAAGCTTTACAATTAATGAACTTGTAAAAAATGAAACAAGTTTCGAAAAAAAAATTAAGGAATTATTTTTTTTTAAAAAAGGAATATTTTTACTTACAGAAATTCAAGGAATGCTTCTGCCATATTGTCCGATAGTTTGTCAATGATGATAATTCAGTTTTTAACAACCCCTTATTTATACTTTACCAAAACTGTGAACGTGGCATTAGGCACTTTAGAAAATTTGAATTAGATAATTAACCGCGTTTTTAAAAAAAAAAATTAGGGTGGGAAAGCCCAAGAGCCAGCTGCTGAGGGTGGGAACAGTGTCAAAATTCCAATTTAAAAACACCGCTCTATATCATGACATACTTGCGTGGTTAGATGCGCAAAAGTAGACTAACACGACCTGACCTCGTTTTACTGAGTAGATGCAAATTTATTCAATCTCTATATCTATCTAAAATGTTTCATCTCACACATGCGTGACGATGGTGCAATTAACGTATCCCGACCTGACCTAATATTAGTACTTTTATTAACGGACAATGCGTCCTTTACTAATTTGTTCAGTAATATTCCAACTTTAAATGAAATTGCAATTAGTAGTTTGATCAAATAAAGGGATGAGATAAGATACTGTGGATTGATCTAAATCTACCTTTTAACCGTTTAAAAAAAAAATCACCTAACAATTATTTTTTCATTTAAATAAGGGAATGAAGACAAGTACTTTAAACCAGTATTCATAACGTGTATATACAAGTACAAAGTATGTTGTGTAAGGCCACATCATATGCTCATTTGCGGTTGGAAATGAAATAGTGAAAATATGTACATAAATATTGCAATACTTACTACGGTCTTATAATATTTCTCATGATTGCATTTGTAGTGTACAATGATATATGCATAATTCGATAGAAATTGTTATTTATACGAATCAACCATATACACTCTGTACCATCAAAAATGTTTTTCGAGCCAATTATTGCAACCTGGTATGCGGGTTCTGATAACGTCTTTATTCTGATCAAAAGGGGGTTTTAAAGACCGAGCTACCGTGAAACGACACATTTATTTTACAACATGGTCTAATTTTACAGCCTCTGATATAATATACTAGCCTCTTTTTTAAAACTTGTAATGTTGAGATAACGTTAACCTCAAAGAAAAATAAAAGTTGTGTGCATTCAAAGTTCTTTTCATTTATTAATGTATCACTTATTGTAAAACCTGGCCGAGTCTTTATTTCTGTCCGGAATTACTTTTTCATATTCTATACCATTATTTTTGTTTGTTTGTTTGTTAACTATTGTGTTCACATATACAATGGGACTATTACCATTAAAACAACAGACATTGCATGTATAATGCAAAGCATCAATCATTCATCGAGTCAATTTTTAATCATGTGACGAGTATTATCAAACTGCACGTGCAGATTTTTCAGTTTAGATCACTTTCCAGTTTAAAGTTGTTTTCATAGATTTAGAACAATATATATGGGTCTGTTTGGCTAATTTAAAAACAACTTAATCTAATTACTAATCTTAGTCACTCTAACATTTCTGTCATCCAGTTTAAAAAAGTGGCGCCACTCTCTAAATGATCTGTATTGTCGCGCCCTCATGTTAGAGCTGTATTGTCGCGCCCTCATGTTAGAGTATAATTTACCAAATAAGGTTACATTTTGATCACATGATAATGATCCGGGTACGAATCTCGTGCAATTTTCGCGGCATTGGAGAAATCAAGGCGTGAGAATGAAGAAGATCGCGATCATTGTCTGGTTATTTCCATTAAGTATAGTTTGCGGAACCGTTTTACCATGTCCTCCGTGTACAGGAGTGCACGGGATGTACATTTGTACAGATTCGACTACATGCGTGCGATTAATAAAGGATGAACTCGAGCCTGCAAGGAAAATCCGTTTGTTTACATGTGCTGTTACTGTTAGGGTTCACGGATGGGGCGACGAACGACTGCCTTTAATAACGGACAGGCACGGAAAAATCTGCCATCGTGAGTATATATTTTTGTTTAAATATCAACCCCTCTTACTTCATCTTACTTGATCCGCTAAGGTGCTTTTACTAATGAATTGCAAAAGTTGGAAGGCACCGTGGGAAAGACTAATCACGTGACTAAAGTAGACCCAATAGAAAGGATTGAAATTTTACTATGGAATGTGGGGGTCATCTCATAAGTCGCTTGAATTTCGTTTTTTAATATATTATATATATATTTCCGGTAATTCAGTGATTTAGTTTGTAGAATGTTCTATAATGTCCTCTGGACCCGGTTTAACGATAGAATGCGTTCCTTGTTTTTACAATGTAGCAAAGTGGTGCATTTACTATGAACAATCGAGAGAGTTCCGAATGTAAACATGAAGCGAGAAAAAAAGCTGGGGAAATTTGTTTTGAATTTTCGTCTTTATTTTGATTAAACTTTAGGTTTAAATACTTACGCAGCCCCAAAAAGGTTTGCTATGATTAATTTATAAGTTATTTTCAGTGAAAATCCGGTGGTCTGCAATTTGTTTGCTACGGTGGTATTCTAACTGTGGTGAGGGCTTGTCCCTAGACACATTAGATTATTCTAACTAGATTAATACTAGATTAATACCAGATTTTACAATGTTTCTTCACAGAACCCCAGGTCTCTACTACTACAACTGGGACCCGTACAACTCCAACAGAGACCCGTACAACTCCAACAGGGACCCGTACAACTCCAACAGGGACCCGTACAACTCCAACAGAGACCCGTACAACTCCAACAGGGACCCGTACAACTCCAACAGGGACCCGTACAACTCCAACAACTGGGACCCATACAATTTTCTCGAGAACCAAGAATCGTTCATCCAACCTCTCTTTTAAGGGTTAGTGTTTCATTTATAATGTACGTATATTAAAGTTTTTAAAAAAAAAAAAAAGACTTTAAAAAAAAAAAAAAGATACCATGGTATTCATATAATTATTTGTTTTTGCATTAGAATCCCATGATGAGATATTTGACGTACCCTCAGCAACAGGTCAGCATATAATAGTTCTTTTGTGTATTAATGTAGGAATTTGTACTTTGATAGGTATATTTATTTCCATCAAAGATACAATTAAAATCTAAAACGAACAAAACGACATTTAGAAAATGAAAATTTAAAAGACGGAAAATCCATAAATCATCTGAACAGGAAGAAAAGCTATTACTTCTACTTCAGACAATGATTATGATTCCATATTTGATGTCTCAGAGATTTAATTGGGAGATGAATTTAAAAAAAAAAGTTTAGATTTGTTATGCCTTGAGAAAATGTTAAGTTGATCAAGTACACACACTATGTATATCATCATTATGAATCGTTGTTTGAATAATTTCTGTATTTGTTCATTTATTTTAAAATCTATTTGTGATTTCTTAGGGTTTTTAGCCTGGGCTATCACCTGCACCTTAGCCATCATCCTTATAATTTTGAAAAAATACCTGGTAAAGACCTTTCACCCATGCAATCAGTGTAATGTAGAGTCCCAACCACTACCAGACACCCAGCCAACTTCCGCAGACACCCAGACAACTTCCGCAGACACCCAGGCAACTTCCGCAGACACCCAGGCAACTTCCGCAACTTCCGCAGACACCCAGCCAACTTCCGCAGACACCCAGCCAAGTGTCGCAATCCCAACCACTAACACACCATCACATTCCATTGCAACCCCATCATCATCATTTTATGACACCCCTCTGCAGTCAGCTACACTCTCAACACCGTCCTCGACAACTGTACTTGTAAGTCCACCAGCGAAAAACACAAGATCAAAGGCAAAGGGCAAAGTTTTATTTAAGTTGTAAGCTAAAAGGAAATTAAAGTGATTTCCCATGCAAGATAGAATTAGAGAATTAATGTTTAAGATAGTTTCAGTGTTCTTTTTTTCAGAGATACATGTAGGGGTCGAGTTTTGTTTTTGGTGTGTTATTCTTTTGAAAAAAAAAAGTATTGATCAAGAGAGAGAGAGAGAGATGTAAAAAAAAAATTAATAAATATTTAATGACAGATGATACAAACAAAAGTTGACACCTGTTTTGTATTTTAGGAGAAAAAAAATATAAAATTTCGTAAATTTGAAGTTAAGGGGATGAAATATCCCTGTGCAATTTATTTTTACATACTAATGACATGATAAATAACTCTTTTGCAGATAAAAATTGTGTTCGTATCATCTGTCCTTAAGTTGTAAATTACTGGTTTTTTTCTATGTAGGGGAACATTACAGAACTGACGTTTAAGATGCTGCATGTGGTTGTTTTTTGCTTAGAGATTTTCAGAGAAATGAGGACGAGTTTAATTTCTGTGAGTGAGTTAGTTTTTTCTTTGGACAAACAGAGAGAGAAAAAGGGGTGTTTACGTTGTAAATTAAACAGATGTCATTTTGCATGTAAGACCAAATTTACAGAAAATGATGTTAAGATAGTTCAAGTGGAGGTTTTTTTTTTTTGTTTTGCTAAGAAAATTTTCAGAGAAAATGAGGTTGAGTTTTATGTCAGTAAGTGGGATATTTTTAATTTTATTTTTTGGCCCAGAGCCTTTTTTTTTATTCAGTTATGCCATAAAAAGTATTCAGTATTCAGTACATGAAAAGTATTTATGTACTTGTATATCACTATATGATATTTCTTGTCTTTTTTTGTGTGATTTTAAATCAATGTTCATTGTGGTATTTGATGATTTAATCAATATTTGTAATATGTAATCGAAGCTGTGATTATCGTTTTTTTTTTGCCTTTCATAGATAATGTTTGGTATTGATTAACATTTTGACAAGTATTTTATTGATTACTCAGATGATTTTTATACATGCTTTATTTTTTTAACATTGGTTGAGATTAAACTGGTGCTTTGTATACATGCCTTTTTTTTTCCATTGGTTGAGATTATACCTTTGTTGTTACTGAATTATGATTTTTTTCGGGTTGTATTTTATTATTGTTGTTAGCAAATTACAATTAAAGTTTTTAAAAGTTGATAGTTTCTGTGTTATTGTTTTATCATAAAGGAATGCTGAATAATTAAAAGTAACAAGTAGTAAGTGATTGGAATACAGGATAAAAAAGCAATCAGAGATCCATGAAAATAATCAAAATTATTTATGAAATAATGAAAGTTTATAGTAAACAGTATGTATGTACATATTGTTTTTGATTAATTTTTTTAACATCATTTTCATGGATAAGATTATATAAAAAAGGTTTTAAATTGGAATACAGATTAAAAAGCAATCAGAGATCCCTGAAAATGATAAATAATGAAACTATTTATGAACTTATGAAAATTTATAGTAAACAGTATGTATGTACATATTGTTTTTGATTAATTTTTTTTAAGAATCATTTTCATGGGTAAGATTATTATAAAAAAAAGTTTTAATTTTTTTGTGTGTGTGTAATTTAGAGAATGGCGGCTGGTAGTTTGTTAAAAGAAATCTTGGACTCATTGGAGGATCCAGATATTGTTCAGCTATTTGCCGCAGCGAATGGTTTAGTCGGTGATGCTGAGGTCGAGGACCGATTAAGAGAACTCCATTGGGAAAAAAACATCGAAGACTTATGGCAGGAGGTTCTTTCCGAGATGGAATCCCCTGCTAAAAAAAGTCGACCTACCCTCGCTGATGACGATCAGCCTTCAACGAGTGTACAGCTTGGGGCAGGTGAGGAGAGCTCCGATTCTGAGGACACATCAACTAAACCTTACTATATTTGGAAGAGGGATACCAGAACTTTTATGAAACATTGGGTACGCGACACAACATTCAAAGTCAAATTTAACGAACAGTGGCGGGGTAAGAAATTAATAGATATACAAAACAATTTGCACATGTTTGAAGATCTGTTGCTGCAGGCCAGAGGGCACGATGCGGATCTAGGACGGGTGGTCATCAGTCACCCGAGTCTCAACAATGCAATAGTCGTCCCGCTACAATCCTGGGAAACTCTGAATGCAGATGTTGCAATGTCAGAAATCGTCAAAGTACTCAATTCGAACGAAAGCTTACCCATAGACGAAAGCCTTTTGGTCACCATAGGGTCCATCGATTTGCCCAAAGGAGGAGGTAACCCTAGAAAACTACCCATCACTTCTCTTTTCGGACCCAAAAATAGCATAGAAAAAAAAATCACTTTTTCATGTACAAAACGATAACAATTTATGCATGGCTATTTCCATTGGTCTGTGTTTTCTTAAAACGTGTAAAAAAGTAGATGCGGATACCTGGTCACAATTAGTAAAGAATGATTCCAACGAAGAGATGTTAGATAACGTTCTCAAACACCGTACTGTATCCAAGGCTTATTATGACAACGTCCTGAAAACGTCGAGAAAAAAAAAGCAAACCGAGTTGGCGATGTGGCTGTGTCAAAGAGCAGGGGTGCCCACCGACAGATATTAAGGTCTAAATGACATCGAACCTTTCGAAACCTTACTTGATGTCTCTATCAATGTCGTGTCCTCTAGAGTAGGAAACAAGTTCGTCAGGGTGACGAAGGACCAGGAAAAACCCCGTCTTTATCTATATCACATCGACTCGGAAAACGAAAAACACTGGCACGGGATTGCCAGCATACAAGGGTTTTTCAAAGCGTCATACTTTTGCCATACCTGTTTAAAACCGTATAAAGATAAATCGAAACATTCTTGTGCCACTTCTTGTGAGGTATGTTTACGCAACAACTGTCCGGAAACGGATGTCCAAATGGGCTGTCGTTCCTGTGGCCGAGTTTGTCGATCTCTAGCGTGTTTCAAAAGCCATAAAGAAAAACGAACAGTCAAAAATGAGAGTTATCCCCCTGCCTGCGACCTGTTTTACCAGTGTACAAAGTGTAGAGTCGTTATGAAACGTGTGAAGCGTTCCCCCGAGTTACACGTTTGCGAAGAATGGCAGTGCCCTAACTGCCAAGAATATCAAATTGGAGAACATAATTGTTACCAGAAACCGTTTGGATCTGACATCGAAAAGCGAAACAAGAAATTCTTCTTTTACGATTTTGAGACACGGCAAGATGACGTGTTTCAGTGTGAGGCGGGATACAGTCCGTCTCGTGTCAGATGTCGACATTGCGTTAAAGAGCCACGTCAGTGCGTCAACTGTAAACTATGTCAGAACTGCCGTGATCCTTCCTGTGGTTTAATGCAACACAAAGTTAACTTTGCAGTGCTACAGAGCACTTGTCATCAATGCGAAAAGGAGGAATTGGTAGAGGGTGCCACCTGCAGTCATTGCGGAACACGATGTGGAAGTTGCTCTAGGACACTCAAAGGAGAATACGTTTCACCGCCATGTCAAGACACGTGTGGAAAAAGGGAACTGGTGTTTTCCGGGGACTACACCGCCGAACACTTTTGCGCTTACGTCACCAGTAAGCACTGCAAAGACTCGATTTTAATTGCACACAATGCAACAAGTTTTGACTTGTACCCCGTTTTAGAAGTTCTCATCGACCGACACTCCATTCGACCAAGCAAAATCATATACAATGGTTCCAAAATTATGTACATGCACATAGCCCAAAAACTGAATTTAACCTTTATGGATTCTCTCAATTTTCTTCCCATGAAATTAGCTAAAATACCAGAAGCGTTTGGTCTACAAGAACTCTGCAAAGGGTACTTTCCTCATTTATTCAACACCAAAGCTCATCAAAATTACGTGGGCCCGTATCCAGACTTGCAGTACTACGGATACCAATTCCTGTCGACAGAAGAGCGAAAGAAACTAGAAGACTGGCATGCAACGAAAAAAGACGAGACGTTTCATTTTCGAGAAGAAATGTTGCAATACTGCCGCTCGGACGTCGATATATTGCGACGGGGCTGTCTCGAATTTAGAAAGTTAATGATCGACGTGACGACCATCGAAGAAAACGTTGCACAAGCAGACGGAACGTTAAAAACACAAACTACTTATGGAGTCGACCCTTTCGATTACGTCACCATCGCAAGTGTATGCATGGGCATTTTTAAGTCTTTATTTTTGAAAGGCAAGAAAAAAATACAAATAACCAAAGACGGGGACACGAAATGGTACGACATCGAACATTTAAGAGGACTGCAAGTGGTCAACGTCGAGGAATCATGGGTCTCCCTAGTCGACCTTCAAAATGACGAGAACGTGCAAATAGGCAAACGACAGTTCGAGAGTCCCATAGCTGTCGTGCCTTCTCAAGGGTATACGAAACGTGATAACTACAGTAAAGTTTCGATTCAATGGTTAGAGTGGTTAATGGAAAAAAGCCGTCAGCGGGGAAACTCCATTCATATTTCACACGCTCTTAACGGAGGTGAATTTCAGATACCAGGCACCAATTACAGATGTGACGGATTTGTCCCCTCTTCAACCGGAAAAGGAACAGTTTACGAATTTTATGGTAAGTCCATAAACCTATATATCTTTAACATTTACCCCCTCTCCCCCTCAATTGAAGGGGGGGGGGGCGGCGGCGGCGTACCGAGTGTTGACCATAAAAATACGTTTACTGTTTTCTCTCATTTTTTTTTTAAAAATAGGTTGTGTGTTCCACGGTTGTCCGTCTTGTTACGCCGAAGATCGTCATCATCTCAGACATCCTTCCACCAATCAGACGATCCAGGAATTATATGAAATGACGAAGAAGAGAGAACGAGAGCTCAAGGATCTAGGATACAAAGTCGTCTTTATTTGGGAACATCAATTTAAATATCAACTGGAAAAGAATGCGGTCTTACAGCAGTTCGTGTCGACATTGGATATACAGGACAGATTGGACCCGCGTGATAGTTTTTTTGGCGGTCGAACTAATGCCATAAAATTGCACTACAAGGCGGCGGAAGACGAAACCATTCAGTACTACGACTTTACCAGTCTTTATCCATGGACAAACAAATATTGTCGATATCCCGTTGGACATCCTACCATCGTCACGGACAATTTTCAGGACATCTCTCAGTATTTTGGACTTGCTAAAATTAAAATTTTACCTCCCAGAAAACTCTATCACCCCGTGCTTCCTTACAGTTCTAATGGAAAATTGAAGTTTCCCTTGTGTAGAACTTGTGCGGACAATGAAAATCAGAACGATTGCACGTGTTCCCTAGAGGAAAGGGCCATCACAGGCACGTGGTGTACTCCTGAAATTCAAATGGCAATGTCTAAAGGGTACACAATCTTGAATATCTACGAAGTCTATCACTTTGCCGAGTCATCCATGTACAACGCCGAATCGTGTGAAGGGGGATTGTTTACTCAGTACGTCAACATGTTCTTAAAAATCAAACAGGAGGCGTCGGGATTTCCAGATGATTGTAAAACGGAAGAGGCAAAACGTAAATACATCGAGGATTACAAAGAAAAAGAGGGCATAGATTTAGAATACGATAAAATCATGCTGAATCCAGGGTTGCGATGTTTAGCCAAACTCTGTTTGAATAGCTTCTGGGGCAAATTTGGTCAGAGGTTGGGCATGCAACAGTCCACGTTTATTCACGAAACGGAGGCCGATAAATTTTTTCAAATGCTTTCTGATCCGACCAAAATCCCCCACAATTTCCACATCGTCTCAAAAGACATTCTTAATTTAGAATGGAGCAACAATCCTTTATTTACTCAATTCGATAACAAAACCAATATCTTTCTGGCATCGTTTACCACTATGTGGGCTCGACTGAAATTGTACAGTGTTCTCGATCAATTAAATGAAAACGTATTGTATTTCGATACAGACAGTGTCATCTTTAAGACGAAACGGTCGGACGATTTGGGTTACCTTCCCATAGGCAATTACTTAGGAGAATTAACGAACGAGATCCGCCCCAAAGACGGCTACATTGTTGAATTTGTCTCGGGGGGTCCAAAGAACTATGCCTATCGCACATCGTCTGGCAAAGAAGAATGTAAAGTTCGAGGATTTACATTGAACTGGGCCAACTCGAAATTAATCAATTTCGAGGCCATAAAATCCATCATCTGTACGTCACCCGAAAGTAAAATCGAGATCGTCAATCCTTGTAAAATTTCGAGGGACAGTAGAAAGAGAAAACTGCTCAACAGAGTCGAAACAAAAAACTATAAAATGGTTTATACCAAACGTAGAATTCTACCCAATTTAGACACATTGCCATTTGGTTTTTAAAAATTAACGATAACGCTAAAATGTATATTTGTACATCATTTTTATTGAATTTCGTTCACAAGTCATGTAAAAAAATGGGTTTTTTTATATTCATTTAATAAATGTCAATATGTCAGTCAAGGAATGTTTTTGTTCTTCTTTTTGCGTCTACCATCAGATATTCCGGGAGGTCTGCCAATAGTTTGCTTCTTGCTGACAAAACCCCCTCCTGCTTGTAACATGTTGTTTTTATCTTCTTTATCGCCCATACGTTCCTTTGGGAAATCCGGAGTATTTTGAGTCTCTGTAGAGGACAGTTGTTCGGCATGCTGGCCCACAAGACGGTCATACTTTAATTTAGGCACACGTATCAATTCTTTTGCCATTTTTATGAAAAACTCGACACGATGGGTTTCAATAATGAAGGCACCAATTCAATGTGACTTAATAATATTCGGCGTTTTTCCTTGTTGCTCACTTCTCTGGATCCCAGCTTGCGAATGTCTGATTCGAATGGTCTTAGCCCATTTATATATTTGTTGGGTAAAGGATATGTACCAGTATAAATATTAAGAGCTATTTCACTTATCACGTCGAATTGTTCGCTAGTTAAGGTTTTCAGAATTAGTTTTTGTTGTGAGCTGTCAGCATATAAAAGGAAATTTAAGAGATCTCTATGCTTCTTCACCGTCTGCTTCATAATTATGAACTAAGACGAAATGTTTTAAGTACAACTTTATATAGGTTGATAAATTATCATATCTTCTCCGGGGAGTATGCGAGACCTTAACTGGTATTCCCTCTTTTGTGTAGGCTCTGAGCAGACGTGTAAGTACCCAAAATTTCTTCTGGTCGCTGAGTCATAAGCGGCTTTGAAAAAAGAAACCTGTCCCGGTAATACCTGAGAACCGAACGTGATTACCTGTCTGGAATCGCGGTAATTTTTAAACAAAATAACATTAAGACAATTTAAAGATATGGTCCTGGCATATTTCCCGGGAGGATAAAGGTTCTGTGAAAGCATCACTGTAGTCACGTTTCTATGATGAGATGTCACCGTAAACAGGTGAACACAATCTTGCGATTGAGCTATTTTTAACATCAAATCATCCAAGACCAAGATGGTGTGATTGACACCCTCCGTATACTGTTCTATGTCTTCTTTAGATGGCAAACCTTGGTGTAATGTGAAGTTTGGGATTGACCGAGACATGTCGTCAAAGATGGGCTGGTATTCGGTGTAGGCGTAAATAATCTTGTCCACCGGAACAGAGAACATTCCATTCGCATGTTGGAGAAGTGATTTGGTAAAATAGGTTTTACCACTCTGTGTGCAACCACAAATCAAAATAGTCGTAGGGGCAGAAAATGGAAGCAAAGCTTGTGTTTTCCACCAGTCGTTCATGATCACTGTTTCTTTTTCCTTGGTCATTCTTAAACTGAGAGCACGTGGCGTTTAACCTCATATTTATATGATAACACAGTGTACTGTTTGAACTCATTTTATTAATATCTCACATAGTCATGCATAAAATGTTTTACAAAGGTATCATTGACATGTATGTTAGGAAACAAAGCATACACACGATTCAACGAATATTTGAAACACAATCTGGCAATTAAATACACCAATACATAAAGCCCACACCAATCAGAATAATAGGGTTGCAATGGAATTGTTTTGAAAGTACAATGCATTTTATTTTTATTGAAAAAGTTCTGTATATCGGGATTATAATCGGCTGGTGATTTTCCAAGACTGTCAAAAAATTCTACATGAAACGAGTCAAACACAATAAACGCAACCCAATGTTCTCCGGGGGACGGTAAAGGTTGTGTGTTCACGATAAATGCACTCGGAAACTGAGTCACAGTTGCAGGTAGCGTGTTGCTAGCAAACACTCCTCTTACGTAACGTCTTAAGCATGGGTCCGTTCTCACAATATTTAACATCTGCGTCGAGTTCATGGTTGAATATAATTGATGCCACGTGACTTATCCACCTCAAGCAGGGAAGAAAACGTAGCAAATACAAGGGCGTTTGCAGCTTTAGTTGTAGCTTCTTTGAATTTCAGTTCCAGTCTGGTATTTCCTCGACGAATGAGGTTTAAATATTCTTCGCCAAACCCACAAGGATCGATGGTGAAGACAAACAAGGAGTATCCCGATCCGAAATTTTCTCGGGAGATATCGAGTCCAGCATCAGAGTTCCATTTTTCCGAGGCTTCAAACAAACGCGTGTAAGCAGCCACATACTGTCCCGCCGAAAAGTCTGTTTTTAGTGGTCTACCAGGTACGCTTTCTCCGTTGACGTATATACCGACATCTGTTACCCCCATGTGTTCGAAATTGAATGGGTTGGCCGTATAATCACCATTGACAGCTTTTTGGTCTACCAAAGCTACCACAATACGGTCTGGTACAGCCTGTGGGAAAATATTGTCCCAGTAAAATTCGGTCGATCCTTTGGGTATGGTGTTCATCTTTAGTTCGTTCCTTGATATCGTATACTTTACAGGCGTCGATTCTATTTGTTTACTGTGGTTCAGCAATACTCCAGGATCAACTCGTACCTTTGCAACTTTGAACACGACATCCAGCAGTTCTAGTTTGTAAGCTGCGGAGGATTCTGCAGACATGATTACAAACGGGGTACTGGATCTAAATAGTTTGATGTAAATATCTACTCCGTTTATCAAGTACTTGTCAAGATCAAAAATATCTTCCTTCAGATTTCCTTCCAGCTCAAAAGTTTTACTTTGCTCAGTAAAACCGTATCGTAGCACCAGTCCAGCATTACCTCCGTTGTAAGCGTTGGCGTCGTTCATCGCCCCTTCGTCTTTATAAAACAATTCTGACTGCTTTTGAGATTTCAAGTCGTCTTTCCCACTGAACAAAATTGTCTTGATATACGCTTTCCATGGATAGTTGTTTGTATTGAAGGACACCAGTTTGTTGTTTAAATAGACGTCCATCTGAGAAAACATACTTTGCAGAGGTAGATTGACGATACTCGTTTTTTCTTGTTCAGCCAAAGCTGTTCCGTCGGCTTTTAAAATCCGTGCTTTTACGTAAAATTTACTTCTTTTTAAATCTATATATTCTGCACCCGATCCCGAAACTACAATTTCGATTGGTGTGTCTGATACACCTATGCTGGATATTGGTCTAGCTTCCGTGAAATATACTTTCTCTACAGCTACTTGATTGGTAGGAGATGCAAACAGAGACAGTTCCATAGGCTGAGCTATGTCTTTGTTATCACCGCTTAAAAAGGCCATATTTATTCCCGAAAGATACTCTTGTAGGCGTCAATCTTGAATTTTTTCACTTGAGCTGACTTTGTTTTCTTGACAGGTATTTGCCTTTTCTTTGTAACCGGCTTTGTTTTGATTGATTTTCGCTGCTTAGCTAGTTTACGAGACTTGGGTTTCTTCTTCTGTCTTTGATTGGAACGTGCTGCCTTCTTCCTCTTCTTTGTAGGAATGACGGAATATCCAGAACGGGGCCTTTTTATACTCTTACTGTCTACCTTGACGGATGGAACACCTTCTTTGATATCATTCGCGTGTTCAGTTTTCGCCCTTTCCTCCACTGCAGCTATGGGAGTCACGTGAGTTGAGTTGACGGTAGATTCTAATTGTGAGTGTGGCCTCAAAGGAATGACGTAAGATCTCTGTCGTTTTCTTCCTCTTCCTATTTGCTTAGGCTTGTACCTGTAAGGATTAAACTTCTTCTCTGCCATGTTTTTGTAAAACGCTTCCCAGATTCTGGGGTCACTAACGTAAGTCTGACTGTTCATTATAAAACGTGAGGGAACTTTTTAAAATGAAGTGTTACGGCCACCGGTCCATCTAAAAATGAAACCAAGTTTCCTTCTCTGTCCGTTATATATATACAGATCTGTTGTAATTCGCAGATTTTCACCGGAATGTAATAGGGTGCAGTAAACGTTATGTTTTCCGGGTTTTCCCCAAGACATACACGTCTCAAAAGAGGAGCGTCTTTTCCTCCAACAATCGTTTCCTCACAGATATCACAACACACAAACAACTCCGATTTCTTCTTCTTTGAAGAGATCCAACTCTCTGTTGAGAATTCTGTCAATGCAACCGACCAATATCCTTCGAACGGAATTTGCTTATTTAATTGAACTCGGAAACAATTTGGTTTGTTATCAAAATATTCAGAGCAGTCGGTAGACGTCAATACCATTCGGACGCTCATTCTGAATGAAAAAGGATAGATGAAACTTGCTCGTTTTTATTGGGCGTTTTCTAAAGAACTTTCTGGAATCCATGAGTTAAATTTACGCGGCCATCCTTCCCATTTTACAAAGGCCTCTTTTATGTTCCCCCGACGCCGCCTTTTCAACACTTTTTCAACTCTGTACAATACATCTCCTGTTTTTATGACTTTCTGAAGTTCCGATTCGTAGAAGGTACCTTCGATTGCGTCATCGTCTAAATCTCTTACTTTGTACACAGGAATTCCTCCTCTTTTATATCTGACACTCACTTTAAAATATTCTCCTGTCCATTTTTGCTGATAATCTCTTTGAAATGGATGCTTGAGCTGTGATATTCTCACATTGTCTCCGATTTTGAACTTGAACACAGGTTTTATTCTTTTTCGTAATACTTTGTTTGATGGTTTTACGTCCTCTTGAACCTTAACATTCTTGTCTAGTTTGGTCTTTTTCTGTCTCGATAAATATGTATCTAGTCTGATTTCGTCAGCATTATCTTTATTGACACTAACGGGTGCATTTTCACCTAAGGATCTGTGTGGTCTTCTGTTATAGCTGTTCACCAGGTCTTGTAATACAGTCACATAGCGGTAGGTTCTTGTCTTCATGAAATAGCGATACATTAAATTTTTCATGGTGCGTATAACCCTCTCTGCATAATTTGCTTTAGTTTCGTTTTGGGTGTATATAACACTAATACCTTCTTTTTTTAAGAAAGATTTTACCCAACGATTTTTAAATTCGCTACCCTTATCTGTTCTCAATGTTTGCGGTTTTCTCCCTTTTTGAAAAACTGATTTCAACCCCTCAATGATCGTTTGATTTTTTTTTATTTTTCAAAGGAACTATGAATAAAAATCGACTGAATATGTCTATTAACACTAGCAAAAATTTGTATCCATCGTTATGAGACGCTATATTGCTGACGTCTGCCAAATCACCATCCCACATAGAGTCAATCGTGTCAACAACCACATTTGAGCGAGAAAATGTCTTTCGAATCGGCTTAAACAGGCTGTAAGCATCTTCGTTATTTAAAAACTGTTTAATTTTTGTCTACCAATCTTATATTTGCCCTCTGATTTTACAGCTTGATACAATTTTTCGGGACCAGCAAATGCGCCTGGTTTACCGGGTGTATAATAAAGCTCCCGTAAGTAATCCGTGTAGTTTGACATACTTGACACAAACTATCTACATGATTCTAAGAGCACAGTTTTATAGCAAAACACAAGTCTTGTTTGGTCGATTATCATTTTATTTTTGTTATAATACAATGTTTTCATACATAATATATACATGTATAGATATATTTATATGAATAGATGTATAGATATATATCTTAGCCACCAAACGTAAATTATTAATTTAAAAAGTTGTCATTCAAAATCACGCTCCCTGTTCATTAGATCTTGAGAATCTCCAGGGTTACATTCCATGGAGGAGGGTAGAGTCTCTTGTGGGTCATATCCGAAAGGAGTACATTCGGGACAGTTAAGCATTCCAAGTTGATTCTGGTGAGACTCGCTCAGCATGCAAAGTTCTACGTCTTTTAACTCCGGAACATACTCATGCATCTCTTCGACAGCATAGTCAAGTCTTGCCAACTTGTTCCTGTTTAGTGTGACTCCTTTCTTTGTTGGGACTGGTTGTGTAGCGTCATCTGGTTTCCAGAAATGTCTTATGTCTACTGTAGGATTGTTCGGTGATAACGAAACGAACACTCCTCCGCCAACATGCCACTGTGCTTCGTCATTTTCTTGTCCGACATTGTCGATGTAGCTTTGGATATCTGGTAAAAGAGCTTCAAACTTTAACCATCGGTCGAAAGGAAAGGTAACCCCCTTCTTTGTGGCAATGAGTCGGCCGTGGGACTCTGCAAGGTGTCGGATATGTATGTAAAGTATCCCCTTGTAAGGCATGACAGTGAGGAAGAGGTCGTTTACGTCATCTAATGGTATTCTGCATCTTTGCTCCTGCAAACGCTTGTCTTTTTTAGATTCAGACGTACCCCTGTCTTTCATGTTGATCACTAACGACCTTGCCATGGCTAACTTCTTTTCGTATTCGGTTTTTGAATCTTCATCAGTGTTCATCAGGAGTCTTGATAGGTCGCCTTGGTTAGCTTTGAGTAATGCCTTTCGGAGTCCCATAAAAGCAGTAGAACCTCGACGCAAAATAATGTTTAATAGTTTCCTGTTTTTGTCATAACTGGTCTTTTCGGCTTCTATTTTCTGTCTCATTTCATCTGTAATAATGTGCGAAGCGTATAAGTGTCCTGCTACTGAACCAGACATCATCTTTTTTACCAATGTAGAGTAGTTTGCTTTGATGAGATCTTGGTGTTTTTGCTCCATCTTGCTGACGACAAGAACTGGTAAAATTTCCAAATTGATTTAAGTTTATATACAATTTAGATCACTTGGTGTGTGTAATCGTATGACGTCATTGACTGTAGACTGCTCCTTGACTGTAGACTCCTCCTTGACTGTAGACTGCTCCTTGACTGTAGACTCCCCCTTGACTGTAGACTCCTCCTTGACTGTAGACTGCTCCTTGACTGCAGACTCTTCCTTGACTGTAAGTTCTGATATTAAAATAGGATGCTGTCTTTGACTGTCATCATCTAGCGTAGTGTAATTTCTTACTATTATTTGTAAATGTTTCTCCAATACAGGGCTTATTATATTTGATGCGTTTTCTATTCTTCTTTTAAAGCGATATCTGTCCAAAGCCATGATCATCCATTCCCCTTTTCGTTCTTCATAGGGAATAAGGATAACCGTAACCGTTTCTGAAAAGTGCACAGTCTTGTTCTTATTCTTCATCCCCTGATTTATTATTTCTCACTTTTCTATGCTTCAAAATAGAAACATCCATATGATTTACAGATGCTTTCAGGTATTGCCACTGTGTTCTGGTCAAGGTAATTCCTTCATCTCCAGGTTTTCCATTATGAAACCGTCTTATCTCAATCTGGACAGTTTCGTTGACACATATCCTGACGTAAATCTCATTTGAAAGGGGGTACTGATCCACAAATGAACAAGTTTTAAGTTCAGTTTTTAATGTAAGACGTAAAACACAGTCTATCAGAGTGTCGTCTTTCTTCTCCTGGTGTAGGACACTGACAACAACGCACAAAGAAATAATGAGTGCGACCGCAAAAATCCCAGGTATAATAATTTTTATTCTTTTTTTCAACTCATCATTTAGCATGCCTTTACACTCGTTTCCACAGTTATTTGTTAGAAGTTCCATCATGACCATTTGTTCAGCCATTTTTGTCACATTGATTGTGTTTTTGTGTTGTCTAGCTTTTTATACCCTAAACTCGTATGGTCATCCAATGAAAAATTAACGCAAAAATCTCCATGTGTAACTTAAATCGTATAAGTCCTTCTGGGCATAATTTGACGTTTCATTAGGTATTCTTCGGATCCCCAGCTGTCTACAACATCGTAACCGTTTTTCATTTTTTCTTTAAAATCATTCATACATGCCTGTTTTTTGTCAAACCATTGACTCTCTTGTAAAGTCCATTTTTTCTTGTCACTGTTTTTTAAAGCATTCCAGGCTACAATTTTCCATTTGTACTGCTTCTCCTTAGTTTCCATTTTTAATAACAAATCAGTATCATCGTTGTATTTATCTAAAAACTACCCCTAACTGTAGACTAACCCTTGACTGTAGACTACCCCTTGACTGTAGAGTTCACCTTGACTGTAAACCACCCCCTGACTGTAGACTGACCCTTGACTGTAAACCACCCCCTGACTGTAGACTCCCCCCTGACTGCAGACTCCCCCTTTGACCTCGTTTATGGGGAAAACCCATGACGTCATCCTGACTGTAGAGTGACTGCACTCTGTCCTACTTACTACTCATATAGCTCACTACTTAGCCTAACTGTCTGTGGTTTCTTCGATTCAGGATAATTGCTCCCTTGAAATTTCTTTCTCTTGTTGTGTGGCACACTACCTTTTCTGAATTGAAAATTGGACAGCCACTTAAGTTTTTCTTTACCCATTTTACATGTACTGTGAACAGTTATATCGATAATTGCAGTCTGGTTCTATGAACATTCAACCCTGAATACTACTCACCTAGACTCAGGTCTGATTTATTAGTTTTAACCAGCACTTGACCTTTTTCAAACAACCAGACCTGGCTTTGAAGGCAGTTTAAGGAACAACACCCCTAGCCGATAAAGATGCCATTATCTTTATCACTAATTGCAAGTGGGTCCCGTCCGTGGTCAAACTGTAAAATTTAATTGATGGGTTTTATTTTGGCACTGAATTTACCAGATGCAGATTCTATTAACACTTTCAAATTTCATTTTTTGTTGTTAAAAATTCATGTTTCTCAGTACGTTTTTTCGAAGCAATTAGCAATATATTAATTTTTCTGAATCAATTCAGAAACAGTTTTTTTTATTGAAATTATCGGAACAAATATCGGTCTAACTAATGTAGGTTATTTCAAGTAAATATCTCCCACCGTTACAAAATTATTACAGTTAAACTTTTACCACTAATTGGTCATATTTTACTAAGAAATGGAGAGCAATGCAAGCTATTCCCCAATGGAACCCTACTACCCCCCCCCCCCCCCCCCCCCCCCGCGCTGGGCGGTTCAACTGAATGCACTTTCTTTTTATGCAAATGAGGGCGGCTGGTTATCTAGCTTAAAAGGTTAACCTACTAGCTAGTGCTAGTAGTAACGTGGCAGTACTGGGCCTTTATATACAATAATATGTATTACGGTGCGACCGTTGGGGAGAGCGCAGCATGTGATAAAATAATGAATTATGATAAAACAATAAAAATAAAAGTAGCGACGTAAAGTAAATGAGCTTACAATTCATTGCTATGTAAACAAAGCTGTTGTTTACATGTTGTACGTTGGCGTGAAAACACCAGTTTTAGACTGAAAATAAATATGGTAAACGATAAGATTTTTTTACAGACCGAAAGCTACAGATTAAGAATACGACA
This sequence comes from Magallana angulata, assembly GCF_025612915.1. Lineage (NCBI taxonomy): Eukaryota > Metazoa > Mollusca > Bivalvia > Ostreida > Ostreidae > Magallana > Magallana angulata. The sequence continues at coordinate 11,960,259 of NC_069115.1, forward strand.
ATTCTCGCGCTTGTGCGCATATCATACTGAGTTTAAATATCATTGTCCGAGTCCAGGCTTTTTACTCCCTCGGGAAACAACAGACAGTCAACAAACAAAATAGCCTCGAATTTTCACAGGAGGTAGCAATGCTCACGATCATAGGTGGCGCTGACATTATTAATGACATTATTTCTTTATATAAGGCTAAGTATTTTATTATTTATGTGGCAATATAGTTTAATGTATGATTAATAACTGAATTGTTTTCGAGAAATGAAAACAAATCTGATTGAACACTTCATTGACATTCTTAATGTTGAGAAATCCAACAAGAAATTGGGCTCTACTGATTTTACTGAGACATACTGGAAGTTGTACCCACTTGAAGATCCAAAGGATGTATCAAAACATCGTACTGTCTTAGATTATGACATATAGGTAGCATGGAACACTTTAGAATAACTCTCGAAGACTTGAACAGTGGGTCAGTACCTACTATTTCCAATATACCAAATGACTTAGTTTTAGATTTGTTTAAAGTTGTGAAATCCGAGAAAGAATTGAAAATTGAGGACTTATTTAATTGGTTGCATGTTCTTATGATATATGTGTATGATTTCTGAAAGTTTGGAGTGGAATTGCTGGAACAAAGAAATCACTGGTGAGATATATTGTTGGTTTTAAATCTTCTGTGTTTTATGTTCTTATTTTATGTCCAACATATAAAGTAGATAATAAAAATAAAAGACATATTTAAGTAACTTTCATACACGTGTAAGAGAAAATGTGGGTTAAATTCATAGGGTAGGTGTCTTTAATCCTAAATATACACTTTCTGTAATATTTATACCCCCTCCTGTTTCTTTAATATTCTTTTTTAGTCATCCCTAAGCACATATTAACTGTATATCAACCAAAAATCATAAAATTTAATCAAATATTTAAAGGGGTCACTTTTCACACAAACATGAAAATTTAGTTGAAAAAAAATACATGAGGGTACCCATGTTTAATATGCTCTATCTTTCTTAATTTTGAAGATAAATTAAGAAAATTGTAGTTTTGTAATCAGAAATAATAGGTAATATTTAATATATAATTTATATTTATAATTTAAATTTGATACTAAGAATTTCATGAGCATTGCTACACGAGGCCAAATCAAGCATGTATTTTACTGTTTAACATGTTGTTTTTTTATCTTATAAAACATACAGTCACTGTTGCTGGCAGGAAATCTTTAAAATCGAACGGGAATATAGGGATTTATTTTGTCTACACCATGATTGTTAGTGAACCTTTGGAATTGTATTGGTTTGAGACCTTCATTCAAAACGGAGAAAAAATGATATTATGTACGGGTTAACAAATCTGCAGACCTTCGCAAAATGTTAATTTATACCTTAGAACATTATTCACGTTTATCAAAATGAATCAAACACATACGACCTAGAATCATATAAGTAATTTGACATTTTAAACACTATCCGTCTTAAATTTATGAGCTAAAAATTGATAATTGTTCATCATAGTGGAAAAAAATACAAGCGACCTAATTAGGATAGAATTAACAATTTGTGGATGTTTAACTACTTTTCGAACTTTTCTGGCAACGTTTTTATTTCCGAATTATTTTTAGGTATTATGAATTCATTGTGTATGTTTTGTTTTCTCTATTGTTTATGATGTATGTTGATCAGTAAGTTTTAAAAAAGTATCCCTGAATGCTTATATAATGTTAGAAGGTTTCATTTAAGGTGGAGTAATCCTTCTAGCGCCTCTCTCACAGGTGAATGAAACGTGACACCTGTATTCCGATTGTTATCTATAAACGTATTTGAATTCGTTATTCATTCATAAAATCATTTTTTAAAGTCTCGAAATCACTTGGTGGGCATGATTGTTTAACAATGAATCCCAGGGTGTATATTTATAAGGGCTTTCACAATTCGTAACAGAAAAAAAAATTCATCTTTCTTTATAAATTGAAAAAAAACGCATTTTGTACAAACAATATCGTAAACTATACTAAGGGTTGTACTTCCGATATACTTACGTTGGGATAACTGTCTTACGGGAAAGTTTGTTTTGTACTTCAAAAAGCGAGTATGCTAAAATCATATTGACAAACGATTTATAGTACGATTACCTAGGAGAGAAGTTTTGATGATGTATAACATAAATGCAATTTATAAACCACTAATTTTTCATCGTCATTAGTTCTGAATTAAATTTTTCAACACATAAGCACAATTAAGGTGAAAACTCCCCAGAAAATACTATGTTTTTTTTATATTTTAAAAACACCGCTTGGAGACAATAATGACAAAGAAGTAGTTGATTTCCTTTTTGTCCCTCATTCATTTATCTGGAGTGTTGTATCCAGCAGTACAGCGATTTGTCCCCTTGTCTGCCTTCTACATTCATCCCGTCGCGTTTCTGCGTGTCGGGTTGGCTAGACTGGTGGAAATCCATTCTTCTGGTGGTCTACTTTGAAATATCTGAAGTTTTTCTGGCTTTTTTTTAACAATTTTGATATTTTTTGTGCAAGAAAAACCTGAAGAACCAGCGATACTACGATAACTGTAAATTCGCTGCCTCGAACTGGAAGCGGCATTCTAGATTCATATTTATATAATGTGATAAACACACACATAAAACAACAGTGTTGTTTACCTATGTTTAAAATTAAACTTTATTTATTTTACAACGATTGATAAGCAAGTTCTACAACTTTTATTAATATCTCTCGTTGGCACGGATGTTAGCGCGAGGGGGTCATTGGTGTGGGAAGAAGCCGGAGTACCCGGAGAGAACCCACGTGTCCAAGCGGGCGACCGCCATACCCTATCACATACAACCACTGTCGATCACGGGGATTGTTTACCTATTTCTCGCGAGATGTCTTAAATGCACCAACTTATAACAAATGTCATCAGTTCCGTAAAATGTATTCAACAGTCTGTTTGAATAAATGTTTCTGTTTGAATGGGATGAGAGAACCCATAAAAGCTATATTAGTGAGCAGTAAAATCATCGTTTTATTAATTAGTTGTGAATGAAACATTTTATTCAACTTGTAAATATTTAAAATCGATCGGAGAATGTTGCCTCCAGTTTGAGGCGAAGAATTTCCAGTTTTCATAATGGCGCCTGTTCTGGCGTTTTCCTGGCTTCATTAATGTAAATTTATTTGCAAACCCATCAATTACGACAAGAAAAGTTTTAAGAATTTTTTAAAATATTGTTTAAAAACATACAATTTGAAACAATTTTTTACTAAACATAATTACATATTAATGTCAGTGAACACAAATAATCTTTGTGCACACTCAAGGTATATTTTTTCACAATTTAATATTTTAGTCGTTTGACTTGGAAATTGAACTTGGCAAAAATCCATTTGATTCTGGTTTCTTAGGAATTCTTGCAAAACTCAATCTCTTTTATTCGTCACCAACCTTTTTGTCGACTTCAGGCACCAGTTTCCTGAGAGATTCCGAGAGTCGAACTGACATTTACAACGGTTAGTATTTTTTTAGCGTTATACCTTTATTAGTTACGTAGTCGGTTCAATCTTTCTTTTTCTTTGTTTCATCCCGATTTTGCAATAACCTCCTAATTTTTTTTTATAAAAAATATCAATAACGATTTTTCCATATGTAAAAAAAAAAATGTATTATTTAAAATACCTATTTTTTCAAAGTTACAAAAAGATATTAATCAAAGGAACGACCACAAAGGCGTCAAGCTGACATTTTCTTTTATATATTTTCTTTTAAATATAGAATATCAATAATTTTAATTTCTTTACTAATAGTCGTATATCAAATAATATTAGAATAAAAAAGTAAATGAATTATGTTTAGTATTGATTTAAAAACAAAAATGAATATAGTTTCTTATAAAATAAGTAGTGATTGGTTTTTAATACAATAAATCTTCATGGTTACAAAAATCGAAAAAATTTCAAAGATCTAAAATAAATTGTCTTTCTGCTTTAACAGCATTTTAACAATTTTCACAGGTTCATAATTTAAATACATTAACAGTGTGTTATAATAATAAATCATACTTTTATTTATTTCAATTCACTCAAGACATTATTGAAGAAATTACATAGAATATCGTTTATGAAAAAAATATGGGATCTAAAATATCCGAAGACGCTAATGGAAAAAATCCCCCCGTCTTTTACTAATAATATAATAATTCAATAGATGTTTGTTAAAGTAAAAAAACATTTTTTTTAAATAAAGTTGTAAATATTTGATATAATTATTTTTTGCGGAAACAAAAATGAGATAAATCAATCATCATATTTGATAAGAAAAAAAATCAGAAAAAAATCAGAAGTACCCAAGGGCGTCATCGGAAATATCGGACACCGTGATAAACGGTTTTTGTACACATTGTCTTCTGTACATTTTCGTCCAAGAGATAGTTATATAAAAAAAAGCCTCTTTTTTCCTAAACGCAAACTTTAATGTTACTTTCTGGAATATATTGAAAACTTTTTTTTTCCAATGTGCTTGGAAATATGAGTCATCACCCCAAAGCAGAATTTTTTTTTAATTAATCAATCCATTGCTCAGTCTTCAGATTTCTGGAACTATAGATACCAGGTTTTTTTTATTTCAAGTAATTCAATTGCAATATACACAACTAACAATGCAAACACTTTTAAAAATATTTATTAATTTTAAAACATGTCCATTTTCTCCTCCTGTCTGGGGGGAAGGGGACCTCTGTTAATCTGAAATTAAATCAAACAAAATATTGCTAAATTCATAGGAAAAAAAATACATTTTATTTCTTTGTTTTTTTTTCATTTATGTCTTTGAAATATTTGTTTGTTTATTTAAGTTTAGAAATTTATTCAAACAAAACACTGTTAAAGTCATGACAAAAAAAAAATACATTTTGAAGTTATATTTAATTTTTTTGTTTGTTAATTTTATCTAAGAAATTTAATCAAAGACAATACTGTTAAATTCATGACAAAAAAAAAATTTCATTTCATTGTTTTTTTAATTACATTCAAAATATTCATCTGTTAATTTTATTTCAGTGCATTCATTTTATTTTCAATCATCAACATAGACTTACTTTTCCAATTATTTCTCGGTCTACTCGGGCTCCTCTTCCTCCATCGCCGCGGTGGAGGTGCTGGCCGAGGCCATGCTTGCGTTTCCCTCAAGCGATCTGAAATTTATTGTACAGTGTCATCCCTATGTAAAAAAAATTAATATAAACCAAATAAAAAATAAAAATAAATAAATATAGAATTAATAAATAAATGAAAGAAAAAAAGAATAAAAATAGACTATCTAATGAAATAATGAATAAATATTTGTTAACAAATAACTGTATTTCATAGTTCTTAATTTACATACACGTAAAAATTTATCATTAATTTTCTCTTTCTTTTTTTTTTAAATGAAATCGTTATGATATAAAATAATAACTCACAGCAGCTGTCTCTCGAAACTAAAATAAAATGATTAAAAGACAGTGTAAAGAAAATGTGCAAAATTGGTTAGATAATGTTATACATAAAAGCATGAATAAATAACGTAAACATCCAAAACCATGACAATTTAAAAATGACATAAATATCATACAGTTAGTATTTGATATAACAGTTATTCTATGGTGATTAAAAAAGACATACATACCTATTTTCCAGAAGACAGTTGGACGAATCGGCGCATTGGGGGGTAATCTAAATGAACATGAGAATTTAGGGTCACATTATATTTACTGCAAACCACAATGTATAAATAACGAATTTATTATTTAAAAGGATAAAATCAAAATTAATTTACTGACCGAATCGGCACCGACGAAGTGGAGGGACTAAAGTTAAGAATATATGAAAAAATTAATATATACGTATATTTCTAAGATCATTTACAAGAAATTGTGTTTCATTAAATATAAAATGTACTAACAGGTTTCCCCTCCTCTTTTTTGACATCGGCGTGCTATATATGTACGGACAGAATATGAAATGCTATTAATTTTGAGTTAATTTTGGGAAAAAAATACTAACCCTGACGAACATCCCGGTGAGGAGCTGTACGTCCTCTTTCTGGATGCTAGTGGAGTACTTTACATATGGGGGAAAAATGATGATCAATTTTATTTTTTTTAAGTGTAAATCATAAAGAATAAATAAACAGAACGGAGATTTAAATCATATACACTGGAGAGTACGTTTTATTTTTAAAAACAACACAAACGACACTTACGAAGAAAGAAGTGGAGTGGCACACTGCTCCATACTTAAACCCCCCCCCCCCCCCAAAAAAATGAAAAGACTAATTTACAACTTCGTTCTACATTCTATTACAGAAGACATTTTCACACAAAGTTGCTTCACATTTCAAGTTATCCTCAAATTTACTTTTTTACTTAACAGTTGTCTGGCTGAAGTTCTCATTGTAATGTGTGTTTTAAAAAAAATTGACTTACTTGTAGCTAACTTTCTAGGTAAAATCGTGTTATTTTTTTTCTATTATCAATTACTCACGGACATGGCAGGTCGTCCAAGTCGCTAATCGCTTGCGCGAGATTGCTCATTACTTGACGCAATTCCTCGCAAGTACAGCGACTTAAAATTATATTTAAGAGAAATAAATAATGTAATCGCTATTTTTCTTGTGCGCAATTTACTAATTTTATTTCTGAAATAAAAAAAAATGAAACAAAAATCATAGGTAAAAAAAACAAAACAAAAACTTACATTGCCATGTTTGAATCCTTGTGAATATATTCCAAAGACAATTTTATTTACTGGTTTCTTTGGTTTTAATACAGCTTTGAAAATTCACGTGCTCATTATAATATCTTGTATTTATTTCCTCTAGAATATTTCTAATAATCAAATATTTTTCATCTGTACTTAAACTTTGTACATATTATAATAATTACTTAAATGATAGATGAAAGCTAGGCTCATATTCTTCATCTTCAGAGGAGTCATCCTGGTCACAAGTCAGTTCTGAGGCACTCATTGTAATTCTCCAATAGAAATTGCATAAAATATTCCTGAACACTTCCTCTGCTTTTTCATTAATGGCATACCTGCTTCATGTCCTGCAAGATACCCCCTTGGATAAAAAGAAGAACCATGCTGCATGCCGCTGGATATTGTACATGTAGCTGGGCCATATAGTAGATTCCCATTAGTACCAGAATAGCAGTCTTTGGACCTTATTTTTTGAAGACAACGTTGCATCGTATCAGTAAACTAATGACTTCTTCTCTCCAGAATTTCTGGAACATATCCAGGGGAGGATACATTTCTGTACCCCTATCTGACCTGAACAACTTCACTTCTCATATAACGGTGAACCGTCTTAATGCATTTATGAATGAAGATGATGACATCTCTTCAAGTGCTTCTATATGCACTGCCCAAGTCACCAGACAGGTAGACAACGCTGTTTGCAGAGAATCAATTTGTGTAATGACGTCACACGGTCCGAAAATGTCTACGCCCACAGAGGTGAAAGGAGGTTGATCTGGAATCAAACGATTTTCTGGTAAGTCAGACCGATTTTCTAGTAGGTCAGACATCTTCTGTGATTAACATTGTTGTCGCCTCCTCCGGGCAATCACACACTTGTGCAAGATTAAGACAACAAGTCGTCTACTCCCCTTTATCCAATATCCACTGGATCTCACTTTGTTCTCTGTGAAGTAACGTCCTTGGTGACGAACTGACTGATGAAACTTGACAATCAGCAGGGTAGCGATATGATGTTTCCAGGGTTTAAGTATAGGTCGTGCGCAGACAACTTCAGCCAGAGCACTCTTCAGTCGTCCACCTACAATTAGAATGCCATTATTATACCCCCGCTCCGAAAGAGATACTTTGATACTGTTTCCTGGAAATTTATTCACAAATGTTTAGATTTTTTAAACTTTTGAGTATCCATTCAATCTTGGATATCTACTTTTCAATGTAATATAGAATCATCGGTCACACAAGCTGAATATCTTTCACAATTTTTCAAACCTAGCAGAGGATGCCGCGCCAAGGCGACCCGATCTCCCCGTATTTATTCCTACTGTGTGCAGAAATTTTGGCCTATACGATAAAAAGTAATAAGAATGTACAAGGAATAGTAATAGATGATACTGAATATCTGATATCTCAATATGCTGACGACACTGTACGTACTAATTCTAAATGGCTCAGAAAAATCCCTCAGAACAACTATTGATGAATTGAATAATTTTAATACAATCGCTGGACTCAAGATTAATTTATCAAAAACACAATTAGTCTTGATAGGCAGCAAAAACTATTCTACTGAAAAATTATGTCGTGAAATGAATTTTCATTGGACAACACAATTAAAATTACTAGGTATCCAATTTGACGTAGATCTAGCAAATATTCCAAAACTCAATTATGATAAAAAGTTAGTTAAAATTAAAGAAATCATCAATCAGATTGTAAAAACGGCGACATCAATCAACCAAACTTGTCGTAAATTTACTAGGACCCGACACTCCAAACCATATCATATTTTTTTATATTTCTTTGTAGGTTATGATATCAATAACAATAGTTATAATGGTAGTTGTAGAGTGTTTCGGCGGTTTTCTGAATTATACAAACTATTATATGAATTATAACCCAAGTCTCAAAGGATTGAGGGGACGCATTCTAAAATATTGGAACAAAATGACTACAGACCCAATTTGCAGAGATTTATTCAAATCGGAACCAATTATCGCTTATAGCAAGCATAAAAACGTAGGCGACATATTAATCAGATCAAAACTTCAACAATAGGTGCTTCATTTAAGCTTGCACCCCTGATGAGGCGGACTTTTCTAATTCAGAAAACCGCCGAAACACTCTACAACTACCATTATAACTATTGTTATTGATATCATAACCTACAAAGAAATATAAAAAAATATGATATGGTTTGGAGTGTCGGGTCCTAGTAAATTTACGACAAGTTTGGTTGATTGATGTCGCCGTTTTTACAAACGGAATATATTATTAAATAAATAAATTAATACGGACATAGTGCTGAAGACTGGGTCAGACTTCATATCCTGTATATAAACTAATTTAGTTAGAAACTCCTTTTGTCCTTAACCTTAAGTCCTCTCTGAGTAGCAAGGTTTATCACATGTGCCAAGCACCGTACATGGAGATGCAAACCTGTTAGTTTGCCAGCATTTATAATATTTCGGACGTTATTTGTCACCAAGGCAGGCAACTCTCCATTTCGTTTCATGTTCCATTCTGCAACAACCTTAATAGGAAATTCTGACAAGATTTTGTAGTATGTGATACATCCATAGCTGTTGTTTGAAGCAGAAATGAATTTAATTTCCAACCATTAATAAAATAGGCTGTCACAATATTATAACCCTGTGTTGCCTTAGAAGTCTACGAGTTTGTAATTAATGCAAGAAAACTTGCCTGTTTTAAACATTCAGATACTGTGATTTTGCTGTTCTTTTTCGTAGGTTCGGCTCTTGCTGGGGGTTCGTACATATACGGCTGAATTTCTACCCTCAAAGAAATGTCATCGATGTCATGAAACTCGTTTTCCATGTTTAATCAAAGAAATAAATTACGTAAACTTTACGAAGTCACATCTATCACTAGTATCAGCAGTCAGAGCTATTGCTTCTATGACGTCACGGCACCACGTGACACCCTATCTAATTAACTGGAGATTTCGATCGTCAGAGCTTTAAAATGAATCATCTAGTTAATTAATTTGGGCACTAATTTCGCATTTTTAGGGCCAATTATTAATGTTTACATAATAAGGAACATATATTGTTTTTTTCTGAAAAGATTTAAAATCTTGATAATAGCCCTTTTAATTACAAAACATTTTTATAATTTGATTTACAAAAAATTATCAGAATAAAAATAAAAATATGTAATAATGATAAAAAGAATGATCTTTAGTTAGCCAGCACAATACGTTTTCGAAACTAGTTTCCACTGTGGTCATAAGAAATTTACATAATGATCTATAGAAAGTAATTGTATACAGAATCTAAAAGAATAAACATGTAAGTTTTAACAATAAATGTTCATAACATGTAGGTTGAGTGCATATATTATGTACATTCTTGATATAAAACTTCCATTACAAGAATGCACACCACACATTTATCACCAAATTATTCTGTTTAGTTATAAAACATACTCTCAATAATAACCCCCCCCCCCCCCACAAATATTGTCTTTTCATACATTTCATACATATCATCGCACGTTGATAAAGTGATCAGTAAAAGCACATTACGCTATTTCAAACCTAAAGTAGCAAAACTCTTCTTGCATAACTATATATACGCATTGTTACACAGAAGACAATTTGATATACCTACTAAATTTTTGTTACGTTGGCCCAACGCTTGAATTCTGATCAAAATTAGATAATAAAGTTTGTCCAACGTTGATACAATGCGGTTTGTTAAATTGCCATCGTTAGTACATTATTTAAATATACCAATTGCCAACTGTATTTTGGGTAATGTTCTGTTCAGTTCTGTACATTGGTCCAACATTGCGCCTTTGTCTGCAATGTAAATATGAAGTCCACAATGCTGCCTTATGCCATTGATATGTCGACATAGCATTATACCATTGTATAGCTAAACTGAAATTTCGTGCAAGTTTTTTAATGCTTAAATAACAACAGCGGTTCAAATTATGATAATAATGAAATAATAATGACATTGATGTTTATTACCTGTAACTCTATTACTTATTTTCAAAACAAATTGCATGGAGTTAAATTGAAATGTTTGCTCAATGTTGGGTCTGATCCCCTACACTTTGTTGATCAGTCATTTCGTTTTCTTTCTTTTTCTTCTCTTTTCTTACGCCCCCATCCCTGTCGCTTGCGAATCTTAACCAGTTTTTAGCAACTTCGAATATTTCTGAGTCCGTTGCCGATGAACATAATCTGTTTTTCCGAACTGTAGCTGCAAATGGACAATTCAGAATAAATTATTCTTTTAATAAAAATGAATTTCTTTGTGACATTTACAAAGTCACTTCAAGTGTACAAATATTTAAGAATCAAATTATTTTTGATAAGAATTAATGAAACATGAATCAACTTACCTGTCAAAACATGTTTTTATTTTCAAGGTAGAAAATGCCGTTTTTCCATCCTTTCCGATCCAATTGATTGCTTTTGCAAGATCTGTTGAAAACATGTAGGCAAGAAGTCGTCAAACATTTGTCTTTATGTTTTCTCCTCCAATTGTAGAAAGAGACCTATCCTTTATCATCAGATTAAAACAAATTTTTTTTCATACACGATTCATACTGGGAAATTGATCTAGCTATTAAATATGTTACCATTATTAATTTGAAATTAATAGGATGGTGTTTGCAACAGAGGTTCATTTACTTATTCAGTGGTTTCGCAGCTCAAAAGAAGATCCTCTAGTTTCTCAAGCTTCTCCTTTGTCTTTAGTGGAAAATATATTTTTATTGAGCTTGAAGTTTCTTGGTCCTCACAATTGCGACCATTAACCACTTCAATTTTTGCATTCATTCTTTGAAGCAACCTGGTATTGATGTTTGTCTGCACTTTAAGTTCTTCAACGTTTGTGAGGAATTTCTCCAAACAATTTAATAATCTTTTCTCTGTTGCTGCTGTAAAATGGCGTTGTATATAACTTCAATTTCTCTACCCATTTCCTTATTTTTATATCAATTTTTTACTTGCTCCTAACAAAGTGGAAGGGGGGGGGGGGGGGCAACTCCAAGATAATTCTTAGGCGCGAGACAAAATGTGCATTCTTGAATTAACAGGTATGTTTTCATCTCTTAAGGTAAATGAACTGAAATTAAACTGGGTAAAATGTTATATAAATACTAAACCAAACTTCAAGTTTTTATAAGAACTACTTATGCAAGCGGAATGTGTGCGCACGTGGAAGCATTTGCCGGATGCCTCATATGGACACAACAGTGATCGGCCGAAGCCGATCACCAAAAACAATGTTAGAGACAAAATTTTATTTTGACAAGAACTATGAAGTTAGAAAAATATTGAAAACAGGCTTGAACAATAACATAATTATTTTAAAGGCACGTGAAATTGTAAAATACTGTGTACATTTTCCTTGTATATACTCTATCAACTGACTCCTATAAAGCTTTAATAATTAATAGTAGCCAGCAACAGTGCCTCTACGTGACGGCAGATATAAATGGAAACATGCAAAAAAGAAAAACATAGTACATACAAAGTATATGCCAATATATATTAAATGCTTACTATCAAACATTAAAAAAACATTGTCTTCCCCTTTAGCCATTGTTTTCATTTTTTTTTCATTTCCTGTCCATTATTCATATTTACATCATTGTGGTTGACACATATTTTCACACATAATCAATTTCAAATATCTTTCTACACATACAGATATAAAACTAGTTACACAACCTTTTTATTTGTCATCCTCTCGTACAATTTAAATTCAATCCGTGTCACTTGCACTACTTTCATTCTCACTCTCTCGCATGCGTTCCAGTCACTCCCTTGAGCTCAACTCCCAATGCGTAAATTTTGATGCCCTACAAATAAACAAATATGCAAAATAAATTCATGGTTTTTTTAAAAATCCGATTGATTCTTAACACGAATAAAGAATAATGTAAATGATTTCATGAACGACTTAGCAAAACACAAACCCAAAATGTTTATGTACGAGTTTATACTGGTTCTATGTTGAGTTAACTTTAATTTAAGCCTCATTTAAAGAAATTGACAAATGTATGACCATTAAAATAATTAACACTGAATATAAAAGAAATTTTGGACAATACTGTGGACAAAATGAATTTTTAACCGGGTTTTCCAACGGAAAAATCCGGTTATTAAAATGGTGAAAATGGCGGACGGCTGCCAAAAGGGTATCCTCATTGTACGGATGTTTTCAAGATAGGAAATTGTTCTTTTGCAGATCAATTTTACATATATCAGAGGTGTGCATATCGCTAGGTTTTTGATTTCCGATAATTTATCAAAAAATACCAGCTTTTGAACTTATTCATTTTTTGGCAAAATATTGCATATAGGGTACCCCCATTGTACGAAAAACTCCTCCTACAGTTCTCAAGATAGGAAGTTGTTCTTTAGCAGATCAATTGTACATATATCAGAAGTTTGCATATTGCTAGGATTTTGATTTCTGATAATTTATGAAAACAATACTAGCTTTTGAACTCAGTCATTTTTGGCAAAATATTGCATATAGGGTACCCTCATTGTACGGATAACTCCCACTACAGTTCTCAAGATAGGAAGTCGTTCTTTTGCAGGGTACTCCATTTCACTGGATAGGGGTTGACATGGATTACGGATACAGTTCACATACCGCTAAAAGAAAACCCGGTTTGCTGTCACATTGACAGCTTTTTACTTGTTTGACATTTGCTACAGGAAAATGAAAAGTTCTCATGTCTCGCCTTGAAGTGAACCTTCAGTTCGTTTTAACGTTTAAATGACTTCGGACAATCTAGGCATTGCAACGAAGACGTCCATACGACAGGCCCCGGTTGTACAGCAAACTCGTCTCTACAATTAAAAGGAAATGTATACAGTCGGTTCAAGCATATCTTTTACAACATACACCATAGCATAGCATAGCATTGAAATCTCAATGCATAGCATTGAAATCTCATAGCATAGCATTGGAATCTCATACCATAGCATACAATCTCATAGAATCGTATTCGTCATATCATACCATAGCATAGCATACACCATTATTTTAACTCGGTTTTAAATGTTGCTTTTTTTTTTTTAAATTGTTCACAGAATAGATTTTTGGTAAACTTTGGCTTCTTATTATTTTATTTCGAAAAGTGTGGAACTCCCCTGTGTATGGAGGCGTTTTTGTTCAAATCTCATAGCATAGCATAGCATACGATATCATTAAGCCCTTCATTTCAATTTCTCATAGCATAGCATACAAATCTCATAGCATACAATTAAAATCGCATACCATAGCATAGCATAACATTGTAAAAGATATGCATGAAATAACTGTAACAGATACATAATAGGCTTAAACTGACCATTATTGAAAATGAAAGTTTATGCATTGAACTATTTTTTTCAATTTAAATTTTCTATTGTATTTTAGATAACTGATGTAGAAGAAGAATTCTCTGGATATGTTGAGGGTGTTTCTTTTAAACAGTAAGTTAAATTACTTTAATAGAGCATATACAACAACAGTCAACTCTTATAGACCAAACCACACTTTACAAAAGTTATGTCCCTTGGCCGCCATCTTGGGGGGAAAACCCATATATTTCTCACAGTAGCCTTTGTAGTTTAGAGGGTTGTAACTTCGTCATTTGACATTAGAAATCAGTTTCCGCTGTGAATTTGGATTGCCCCAAGTTGGGGCAACCCACACTTCGAAGGAATAAATTAAATCCCGAGAGATTTCTTCACAGGGCGCCCAAATATTTGGTTGCATAAAGAAGGGAAAAGTTGTGTTTTTCCCTTTTGACCTTTGGGTTGACCCCTCAAAGGGGGACAACTTTTGCAAAGTGTGGATTGGACTATTTGAAAAAACAGTTGCTGCAAGTGATGTTATTTTCTTAGAGAATTGTTTTGGGATCAAGCCATTAAAAGTACCATAATGCATTGATGAGGGCAACCTTTTTTTATTTTCACATTGGTAGTAATGTTATATATAGATATATAGTTATTTTGCAGAGGCAGTTTGGCTATTTTCCTGAATGGAGAAGTGTTGACATGCACGTTTATACATAATGACAGTCTATTCCCAACGCATGAGTTTATCGAGAACAGATATGTTGAAGGAAAGAAAAAAGGATGCATTATGACTGCAGTGTAAGTTTTAACCCTAAATAATAGTTCAGATTTTTTTATTGTAAAATAAGACATTGAGATTAATTTCAATTTCAATGAAAAAGCTAAATTGACTTACATTTGTCAGTACAGAAGTGTGTCATATATGAGTTAAAATGCAGGAGTTGCGTGAGTTACACATGTAAGCAATAAGCTCTCTGTCGGAGCGCAGCTTACAATGGTAAATCGCCTTGAATAATTAATTGATGAACAATGACGTGGATAAACAAAAAAATCTTAAAGAAAACAAAAATATATATTTTCTTTCAGATGCTGCTTCATCTTCTTCCTAAAACTTCTTTAAACGCGAAAAATGGGGGGGGGGGGGGGGGGTTGTAGTGACTTAATGTGAAAACATTTCCCTGATCAATGGAGGTGTCTATATGTGTGCATTTTTTTTAAATTCCTAAATGTACTGTATTTAATATAAATATTGCTCAGGTTCAGACCTTACCAAATATATCTCGTATATTTAAGCCACTCCATCAAACATATACACACATGACACAACACCCCTATACACGTGCAGCTGCCCGCCAGACGGGGACAGTTTTCGGGAAAGATCAAAGGAGGCGCTGGGTCCTGGGTGACTCGACTTTTAGAAAGGGGCGAGGGGGTGAATTTAACAAAACCGCAACCTTTGTATCTTTAATAAATAAATTGTTTTTCCGTAAGAATTATTTTAATTTAACGATTATGTCAACTGCGAAACGATCTACTTGGTTTTAATACATACTTTCAAACCTGTGTGTCTCTTTACCCATATAGATACTTCTACTGGTCAGTGAGAAGTTCCATTTATGGGAGTTGATTTTAATCAACTCTCCTATGCAGTTACTCTGGCAAACCGAAAGTTAAACAGTGTTTGGACCTAAGCACAAATCATCACCGCTGACAAGACTTAGTTCTCGGAAATAATCGATAAATTCGCTGTAATGAATTCTTATGCATTGTTTTTCAAGGAAACCTATTTATTGATACCTTGAAAATAGTAAAATTTTAAATGGTATAAAATGTATGTATTCCTACGCTAGAGTTTACAATAGTATCGTTCAACCAGACGTAAATATTCGACAAGCTGAGAATTTCTCTGTCGGAGATTAACGGAGACAGCCGAGCGTCTGGTTGAACTAGAGTTTAATATTGCTTGGATCCCTACAATTTTTCAGAAATATTTCGATTACTCATACGTACGTTGATGGAATTCTTAGTAGCTCTAATTATTTTTTATACACATGATTCATATGGGATTTTCTCGAAATTCTTTTCGAGAGTCCGAGTATTCATATTATAAAAAATGTGCGTTAATTAAAAACATATAAGAAACCACTTGCCATGCAAAAATACATTATCGGTGATTCTAAAATAAATAATAATCGATAAAATTGAATCACGGTAAACGCCTGGACGACGGTGCGAATAGGGTCCCTCACATGCCAGGTAATATTTTTTATTTATTTTTTTTGTATCTATGTCATGAAAACATAACAATAATTCTAAATTTAAAAAAAAAACTTGTCAGGGAAATATATCGTCAAGAATTTTAATTTAATTGATTTTATTAAAAAAAATTTAAAAGTAAATAAAATTGAACTTTATCTTCCTTGTTTTAGAACGGCCAGCACAGCAGTGGGGTCACAAACAGTATTACGACGACCACCCTCAGGACCATGGAAATAACAGTCATTGCATTAAGTAAGTTTTGAATTAAAAATGAATAAATTTAAATAAATAAAATAATGGATTACATAAATTACTATTGAAGTTGGTTCTAAAGCCACCCTTTGTTTATTTAGACAAACCTTGGATATATGTTATCCTGGCAGAGTGGCAGGGACGGATGTGATGGTCTTGATTTTTTCGGTGATGATTGTTTGTGTGATCAAGAGAAATTGTCTGAGGAGACGGGTGGAAATCGAGATGGGAGTCCTAGTCACTCACCGAGTTCGACACAGTGTTCATGAGGGACTTTAAAAATGAGGAACTTTTTTTAGAGATAATTCTGACGCTATGTGTGAGCAGAAGAGTCCACGATGTACCTATTTATCCTGGTACAGGATCCTGGCAGAGTGGCAGGGACGGATGTGATGGTCTTGATTTTTTCGGTGATGATTGTTTGTGTGATCAAGAGAAATTGTCTGAGGAGACGGGTGGAAATCGAGATGGAGTCCTAGTCACTCACCGAGTTCGACACAGTGTTCATGAGGGACTTTAAAAATGAGGAACTTTTTTTAGAGATAATTCTGACGCTATGTGTGAGGAGAAGAGTCCACGATGTACCTATTCAAGTTCGACCCCCACCAGTTATGCCAGCTCCTCAACCAAGACTACTCCGCCGTTTGACAAGGCAGAGGCGCCCACCCAACAGACTTATTGATTTCTCCAACCTCCTTTTGTAATGATAAACTTTTTAGCAGGTTGACTTTTCCGAAATTATTTATGTATTTAATAAACGAAATATAAATATTTGAATTATTTGTAATCTTTGTATTAATGTGTCAGTGGTTATTTTGTAAATTTTGAGTACATTGCTACAGACTGATTCAACAGTTAATAGAATTGAAAAAGACATGTTTAATTTGTTTTACATTTCAATTTTTGCAAAAATTGCATACATTTAATTTCCGGAGGATTCTCCTCCCTTGCAGGTCCTGTCTCAGAGCTTCCAAGCTCTCTTCAAGCTTCAGCACGCGCTGCTGAATGCTTTCTTCTGCGCTTGTATGAAAAAAGATAAAATACCTGAATACCCTGAGTCAACAATCATTACACAAAAGTAGTTTCGTATTATAAATGCATAACAGATGTCACCACACAAGAGAATATATTTCTTAAATATACACTGAATGAGTAACATGTAATTTCGAAAACAGTAATTACGGATTAATAAAGCACATTCGATATATTTAGCAAGACCAAACAAGCAGATATGTGATCTGAACCCAATAACTGATGTAATTTAATTGGAGACTTATAATAACACTCGCTTAAATATATTTTTTCTTATTTTATATTAGTTTGGACACAATGCTAAAAAATATACAGAAATTTTTATTTAAGATATGCAAGTCAGTGCCAGGCATTTGTATTTAATATCAATTATCATATCGAACAATTGAAAACAACCTTCAATTTTTTTAACAAAACGTATCAATGCATTTTTCCATAGTTTATGGAGCATCAACATTTTTTTGTATTGATTCATTAAAAATGAGTTTCCATTGAAAAAAATCAATAAATTTATTGAAAAAAATATGTCAAAGTATCCCAGTACAAAAACAGCATCAAGGATAAGAATTGCAGTAATGACGCCCATAGACAATTTAAAAAACGAAATTATCAATTTTGTTCCACTCTTAAATAATTTTCAGACCATTTAAATACAATGCAATCTTCAACATGATCAGTTACCTGAAACAGTATTAAAAAAAGTACATTTAAAAAAATTATGAAAGTTTTATGTTTTATGAAAAAATCAATATATAGAGAATAAAACATGACAAATCACAAAATCTATATCACATCCCATATCAACCCAAGACTCCAATACATGTATCAGCTTGTAGGCCGAAGATTGTTAAGGTCCGAGGTAATCCGAATGAAAAGTACAAAGGTGGTACGAAAGGTGTAATAAAGGGTGGTGGTTCAGGGTGTGTGAAAAAAGCACATGCCACTGCTCATATCAGGGGTGCAAACACACTGTATAATATACCGAGTATATATAAATAATAAATTATATTGAACAATTCTTAGATAGCCTAATTTTTATCAACCTCTACAAAAATGCAGCAGACGGTATATTCTGAAATGGCCTAAAAATTACCTTCATGAAAATCTTCCATCATGCAAAACAAGTCTTCCAGGCTCTCTTCTGGTGTATCGCCATCTAATCGTGCCATATAAGCTCCTCGAATTCTTTCACATGTTAATTGATCACCTCCTACATGTATTTGTCGCATTTCAGCACTTGTGTCATCCCTAATTTATAAATTACACAAGTAAACACAGTTCTTTCAATAAATACTGGTACATAATAAAAAAAAAACAGCAACAAACTAATGTGTCCGATTCATTATCTCTAAAATTGCTTATATCTTTCTATGCATGTTTACTGCACATCCACATTGTCTAATTCCTGTAAAGTTCTTGCATTTGGGACATAATTTTGTAGATATCTGAGTATTTCGATCGTGTCATTCATTTTGTTTTCATTCTTGGCCAAGACCTCTAAAGGTAACTACATAATTAAAAAAGTACAAAAAATTATCATAAATCATATTTGACTATTTAAGCATAACCCCCTACCCTCTTGATAGATTTATTTATTTTCAAATTAAATGCATATTTTCAAACTAATTATTGAAATTGAATTGATTATGCGAAATATTCATGTATCATTTTTCTTGGCTCTTTCATTGTAAATAATGTTCAATCTTGTGTTGAAGAGAGGAGTATGTGATATATTAATACTGGAAATAAAACATATAATCTTTATCATGCCAAGTAATTAAGTGAAACATGCATTTTACTCATTCAATGGATTTTATTAACATGAAGGGTACTGCGCAAATAATGATTTGTATTTCTTATTCATGCAAAATATGTCCAATAATAACATTATTCAAGTCAGTCACATAGAGTTGCCAAACCGTTGGATGAATATTTTCCCAGAAAAACAATATCATTATAACTTAAGGTATCGAGATTTTTTGTAGATGGAGGACTGTTTTCGTTGACGGTGGTAGCTTGCAAGTTGGTCTTTCTGCAGCATATTCCTGTAAAATGGTTCTTTTGTCTTTTTCCATTTCAGGCCCCATTTTCCCGCTAGGATCACCATGGACTTGCCTGTGCCATGCGAGGAGGAGTGGACTGCAGAGTGGCACATGGCTGTGAAGTTCCTGGCCCACGTCGTGTTCTTGGGCGCGTACGTGAAGACACGCTGGTGGAGATTCTCGCACCTGTTAGTGGTTGCCAACTTGAAGACTTTCCGGAGACCATCATCGCGGAAATGCTTGCAGATGACGGACTGAATGGCATCCATGTCGGCAAAGTCCAGGTCCAGGTGTTTTCCATACGGAAGGTAGTGTAGCCAGGAAGATGGGCACAACAGGTAAATGAACTTCTCCTACACTTGTCTTGTATGCCCGAAAAGCAGGGTAAAACATTGAGGACAGCATTCTGTGCATGACGTAGGAATGTAGCATCCACCCTGCACAGTCTGCGAATCTTCACCAGCTTATACCTGATCCTGGCACGGATGCAGGTGGCTAGTCGCTGGATAAAGGCTTCTCGGTCTTGTCCCGCAGCCAGTCTGGTTTTGAGTCGAATGCTTCGGAGATTCTTCTGGAGGGTCCTCAGCTTGTGGATGAAGCAGTGGTAGTGCTTTATGTTCAGGTTGTGGTCCTCCGAATAGTCTCTGATGTTTTTTTCACTTGGGCCGAGGCATCACTGGTAACTGAGCGGGGGGTCAAGATATTCTTGTTTGAATTAAGTCCAGATTCTTCCGCAGCAGTTTTGCTTCGCTCGAGGAAATGGAGTCCTCGGTGTAGTAATTATACCCCCGCAAACGAAGTTTAGGGGGGTATATTGGTTTCACCCTGTCCGTCTGTCCGTCTGTCTGTAGACGCAACTTTGTCCCCCCTATAGAATTTTTTATTACTGCACGGAACAGTTTGAAAATTTGTACATATGTTGAACACCATCTGAAGATGTGCACCTGCAATGTTTTTTGAGATCAGACAAGATTTAATGATTTTATGACAGTTTTCATTTTCCTTATTCTATATATTGTACACTAATGTTGAAAAGTAAGGGAGGTAATCCTTACAGATTTTATTAATTAATTAATAGAAAACACTCTAAAATATATTTCTATATATACATCCAGATGGAGATTTTTTGTCTTTATGTCTTAATTAATAAAAAAAAATTTTTTTTATAAGTATTCTATCAACTGACAA
Source organism: Magallana angulata (assembly GCF_025612915.1). Lineage (NCBI taxonomy): Eukaryota > Metazoa > Mollusca > Bivalvia > Ostreida > Ostreidae > Magallana > Magallana angulata. The sequence continues at coordinate 11,981,107 of NC_069115.1, forward strand.
TGCAAAGTTGTTGTTTGTCAGTGATAAATTCTTAGGAGCTAATAAGAACATCGAAGACAAGTGTGGGTGAATTCATTTGTCCCAAGGGAGCCATTATCTGAGCCATGGTTCAGATGGAGCATGTGTTTAGGGGAAATTGATAATCTGTAAAATGGGTGATGGTTTTGGGGCTATTATAAAACTGTTTCATGTAAACAAAAAGTTCTATCATTATAAGGAAATAAATAATTATATCATTTTTAATAAAGAAGTTAAACTATTTTTAGAGGTTGTTTAAATTTATTTGTCAAGTAAGTTGATGAAGTGACCCTATTGGGCATTAATTTAAATGAAATTCAAAATTACTGATATGATTGTAGTGTTTTGGTAATTTTAAAATTGTTTGTAATATTTAAATTTTCTTTTTTACATATTTTTACATAGTATGGTAATTATGGTAATGTTTTGGGAGTTTATTAAATTTAACAAGCTCATCAAAGAAAATCATAGTCCTATGGGATCAATTTTCTGATATGGAGTTCCATTGTGCCATAGGAGAAAGTGAGGAAAATTTGAAACAACTAATTGCATGTGTCAAGACTCTTATTAAAAAGATATTGAAAGTTTTATCAACAGATGAGCATTGCTTGGCTACCGGTATTTCCATTTACTGCAAAGGGAGGGGTTATTGTCATTTTGTTGGTTTTTCTTTAAATCAATTAAATTAAAAAAAAAAATATATCATCAGATACATACATTTGTAAATGTATTACTGTTATAGATATGTATTTACAGTGAAATTCTGACAATTTTGATTTTAATTTTTCTTTGTTAACTAATTTTTTTTTTTTACAATTCTAGAATTTTTTTTTTGTATGTGTTCCAAACCTTTATTTTTGTCCCATTTGAAATTAGCCTTGCGGGGGTATTAGTCCCATTAGGACAGTTCTAGTTATTTTTACAGTTGGTGTGATTTTCACATTTCCTCTTGCAGCATAACTTGTTTCCAGTCTGCAGGGACACAACCAGTTTCCTAGGTGTGCTGGCCTCCACCATGGGACTAAAGCTCTGCGTCGCTGCTTCAAATCCAGCCTGGGGCCGGTTGTTGTATGAGGTGTCCGTCTCCAGGTCCACGGCGTCCCCTTCACCCCTGAGTGTGTTTACCCGCCGTACGTACTGCTGATTTTCCACCATGGATGCTTTGTTGATCGCCTCCACCCGGTCACACATCTGGTTCAACTTGCGCTGCAGACCACGGCCGTCAGGTGGGTTGATGTTTAGGCAGCTCATCACCAGTTTCGCGTCCGCAACTCCAAGTTTGGATTTCGTCAGGGCCAGAGCGAGTCCGTTATTCAAGGTACCGGTTTCAGGCCCTCTCTTTTTCTTAAATGTTGTATGAAGCTTCACTTCTGTGGACTTGAAATGGCAGTAGGAGCACTCTGCTCTGCCAGTAATGCATAGGCCCTGTCTCTTTGTGATGTAAAAATTCATTGCTGGATTTTCACAATGATGATCACTAGAGTTTTGTAACAGTGACCCTAGTGACTGTATGTTCACAATAATGTTCTCTTCACAACTTATGTCTTCTTCTAACCTAAAATTTGCAGACTTTGCTGGCCTGAGTTTGGTGGGTCGGAGGGAGTCGTCACCCGCTGACATATGCACCGCATCCCAGTACTCTTCAAAGCTTGGACGAAGCCACTGTGGCTGGTGTACTTCTTTGCCGCCTGATGCAGTACTTGCTTGGACTTCGTTTCCAGAGGCTGAGACCCGAGGAGCTAAATAGGTATGTCCCGCCTTAAATTGGACTTTCTTTTTCCAGGACTGATTTTTCTTTTAACTGTTAGTCTTCATTGTTAGAGGTGTGAAATGGTCATTTAAAATGTCGATTCTGTTAGGGGGATGCTTGTGAGGCTGGGGTTGGATGTGTGGACATTAATATTAGTTATTCTAAGATAAGAACTGAGCTTGATTCAGATAGGATGTTCATTGCTTGTCCTTTTCAAAACACATTTCCCTTAATTTGGGCATTAAGGAGATAAGCTATTTCAGTTTCAGAGATTAGTCTTGTCAAGGTGATTGTTTAAATTACATCCCTTTGACCTGTAGTTGTTCTTCACACATCTGTAGTATTCTCGATCAAAAAGGACCAGGGAGGAGATTTAGGTCATAATTTGTTGATAGAACAATGTCAGAGAGTTGTTTGCTTAACAGGGATTCTTTTATTTGCTCCATTGGAGTCATTAGATGAAAATTTATGAAGAAAAAGTAATAAATTAGCTCCATTTTTTTTTGTTCAGCCTGTCGTTTTCCTCCTTTCTGGTCTCCTTCCTCTCCAAAGCATCTTCAGATTACATGTGCAGTATGTAACACTACATATTAGGTAACATATACACTACATGTAATTTACATGTTATGCTATTTGTATCTCTGAGAGCTGATAATGTAACCCCACCCCCTGTGCACAGAACATAACACAAAACACACAAAATAGGTGATTGTTTAGAGTTTTTATTAAAAAAATACGAATAACGGTAGGAATGATGTTTTGGTTTTTCTTTACTCGGAATGGACTGAATTTCTAGAAACAGGGGTAAAGGGCCATTTTAAAGGGGTTTCCTGAAAGTTAAAGGTGGCAGGGGATAGCTTCGTATCAAAGACCTGGTCAATTTTTTTAAAAATTAGTGATAGGTGCTCTTTGATGAGATATTTTATGAATAAAAATGAATGAAGTAATTATCAGATACATTTCATGTATATCAGAGTGCTTGCTGAGAAAAATGATGTGCAATATGTAGGTGTCACTATAATGCTTAGGATAGACATAGATGCAAATGCGAAACTAATACAAGCTGTGAGATGCTGAGGAAATTCCGCTGGTAAGCAGTAGGGTTTAGGAGAAGGTCTGTATCTGTGAACGAAGGTGATTGACCCCAGATCGATTGATGAAATTTCATCAGGGCATACAATTATTTACCAAATGCTTTGTAATTAATCTCCCTCGCTCGGGACTGGGAGAGACTGTAGGGGTGCGGATGAGGCCCAAATTTTGAAAAATCAAGCCAAAATCTTGCAGGGCCCCCAGTGTGTTTTTAGTGCATCTGCACTGCAATATGTAGATTACATGCTCTGGGTGGGTCTATTATTTGAGCTAGGGGTATATGAAGTGTAATTAACCAGCCCTCATGAAACTCCCCTACTGGTTTTCGGGTTATGCAAATGCATTTTATCATCTTTGTCACATTGGTGGAATTTTTCATAGCACTTTTGTTTGGTATATTGAATTACAAATCTAAAATGTTTAATGTGCATTTTTATTTATTTATTGCTGTGTTTTAGGTATCTGGCATTATACAGACGAGACAAGGAGGAAGATCATAACATTGTCGGATGGCAACGCAACAGCAGAGTTGAAGCTGTGTGGCGATTTATCAGCGCTGAGGATACATGAGGGATCTTTTGTTGAGATAACGTGTATGATTGTCGATCTTTACCAAAACAGGAGATCGATGAACTCGTCCGCCAGCACTAAAGTTAAGGTATTATTGGTAACATGTTTTAATGATATTTTGTAACATTTGACAAGTGTTAATGTATGTTGAGAGTTGAACGTGGTCCAATTTATTCAACAGTGGTTATGGTATCTATATATACATGTATCTGTGTTGTATATTGTTGTAGTATTTGAAATACATTCTTTGTTTAATGCAAGTCTCATTTTATTTATTTGCATATGTTGTACATGTATTTACACCACAATAGCATTTTATTAACATTTTAATCAATGTGAGACAGATATGTGTGTTATTCTTCCATTTTTTCTCTTATAAATGTTTCATTTAGAGTGTAATTTTGAAAATGGAAAATCTTTATTCTTCCATTTTTTCTCTTATAAATGTTTCATTTAGAGTGTAACTTTGAAAATAGAAAAATCTTTCTGTCATTAATATGTGTTGAAATTATAACTGTTTTTTGAAATATTTCTTGTCCAAGACTGTCATGTCAAAGTATTTTGAAAGTTTAATAACTTGAAAAGCTGCTTTCATTGATGAAAAGGTCAACTTTCACATGTTATGAATTGGTATTGTGGTAAAAATTTAACACACATCTTTGTGAAAGATTTTTCATTTTTTGTGAAATCGCATGAACGGTATATATTTTCCTTTGTTATTGGCAGATACTACTGGGATAGTTATCGATGGTTGTCATATTTATTTGTAGTACATTGACGTGGAAGATGACTTTAGCGGTGTAATTGATGGGGTTTTTATTTGAAGAGTAAGTTGTTGAAAACTCAATCTAGATAATGATTAATAACAATTTTAAGCTTTCATTTAAATGTATTTAAATATTGGATTGTTTTTTGCTTTTAGTTTTTTTAATAGTTTTTTTTAATGTTATTTTTTGGAGTTGAGTATTAAAGATATATGCAGGAATATTATGATTTATACTTATGGGAGTTGTTAATACTAATTATTAATTTGTTATCTTTTATATTAATTTTTCCAGGTAAAAATTGTGAAGATTTTCCCCTTGTTTCAATTTGTCAGGTATTTGTACCGGTATTATCTTTAAAATTCATAAAAAATGGCTGGAAACTGTAACATGAGACAGACTATATGGTATATACAAGAATATGCTGCAAATTATTTATAAATTTGCAAATTTTATGTAGCTTAACAATAACACATACAAAAATTTGGGGGGGGGGTTTACAATATGCTGATATTTCGATATGCTGTTCATTTTCTTTTTTTAATTGATACACATTTCCTGTTGTCAAGTTCATTTCCACAAATCGAATAAAAGTAATTGTACAGTGTAGTATAAAGAAATTCATTTTCATTGTTTTTTTTAATATAGTTAAATATTGGATCCGCACCTGTTGGCCAATTCGAGTTATTGCCCTTTATTGAAATAAAAAAAAATAAATAAACAGCAAACGTATATATCACATAGAAAACAAGGTATGATTAAAATTAATAAACAACATTTATATCTATGTGTTCTTTATCTGAAGTAGTCATACGAAGTTTTTCTCTCGTCCTTTTGTATGAGTTTTTTTGTCATTTACAAGAACAAAAAGTGAAAGAAACTTTTTTTCGTTTCATTATGAAAAGTTTATATACAATTTTTTACTTTAAATGGCATGTGTCCATGTTTAAAGAATGTTTGATTTGTAATTTAAACCGACGAATTAAAAATGGATAAGGAAATAAAGAGTATAACGTTATATAGGTAATGCTACTCTGCTAGATCAGAGCGTGTTGGTGTATATGTACATGGGTATGAGAGTAGAAGGACGTTATGAACTTGTACGAAGCACATAAAATAAACTGTCTGTTATAAAACTATACATGCCTACTATATACATGTATACACTCTATGACTGATATTAACAAAAAAGTAAATAAGCCAAGAAGAAAACCGACATGACTCCCTGAGTGCTCAAAATGTGAACAGGGTGACGTGACTTTTCTCTTCTCAAGTTTGTTTAATTATATTTATTAAAGGTTACAGAATATATTACATAGAATAATGAAAAAAAAACCTCACCTTCAACTTTTATGAATCCAGTAAAAAGGTTTGCTTTCTTTCGTGTATTCGTTACATAACGCTATTCTTTTGATCTTAACAGCTAACAGCTTCCAGACGACATCTTTGATGTTGCCGCGAATGTTGTATTTATTTTTTCCCGATATGACCGCATTGTTTACGGCTTAATATTTTGAATGTAATTTATTCAATTGAAGGTATATCTTTATTTTCTGTAATAAAATTGAGCCGTAATGAATGCGCTCTTGGTGAATTTTACGACTGAATTTAGTAAAACTTCAAGGTTTTCCCGGAAAATGGTGAACCGGGTAGGGTTTGGGCAATTAGTGTTCATTTGCAAACATCCGGTGAAAGGAAACTAGTGCATATTTTGATTTGGACTCTGATATAGATGGAAAATATTCCCTTAGAAATGTTCTAAATCTTTGAGTAATTTTTTCAAATTTACTAGGCCAAATGAGGGATGTTGTGGACCGAGTTCTTTAGTTGATATCGGACCAGTTGTTCTAAAGAAGATTACCTCCAAAGAAACGGACGCCGGAGATAAAGTGATCAGAAAAGTTCACTTGACCTTTCCGCTCAGCTCAGGTGTGAGCTAAAAACGTCCAAAAGGCTAGTGAAAATATTGTTTTTAATATACATACTGTACATATGTGAATAAAATAACCAGAATAGAGGAGGAAAAGTTTTCATTCTCAGTTACTTGATTGAAAAAAGCTGGTCCATAAAAAAAGGTATTTTTGGTACACACCTTTCTTCTTTCCATTCATTATTTGTCCTAAATACTAGATAATAAAATCAGATGAGAGTATATAATTTTTTTAGTAACTTCGCAAAAGAAAGACAAATAGTTAACTAGAGGATATAATTTAAAACACATAAAAAGAAATTGTTAGTCATTATTTGTTCACGTTTGTGATACACAAAGGGTAAATCTGTCCATTCTATTTATAAATAAATAGGCAGAAACATGAGAAGGCTACTAACGGTCTTTCAAACCACGCGTAGTTGTCTTTATTGTCCTCTGACTTTGAGCTGTGTCTCAGCGAATAAGAACCATTTCAGACATGACAAAAAGTGATCAGAATAGCTAACTTGAGCTATAAAAATGAATCCCACCATATGGCATTTCTAAAACGAGAGTGTTAAAATTTCAAGCATCTGCAATTTACATGATTAACAGTTGCTGGGGAAAATGTGATAGATTTGTTCAGTACAGACATACACAAAAAGGTAAAACGTAACCCCCCCCCCCCTCCTGCGGAGCAGGGGTATAAAAATAAGTACTATACATAAGAGTTTCAAATTTAATAATTGTGCCGTGTTTATGTGTCAGCATAGAGATAGAACATATCTTTATAAGAACTATAATTATCACTAAATATGTGCAATTTTAAAAATCAATTAAAACTTCTCAGAACCTACTTTCCTTATGCAGAAAATTTTCGCATAGTTTGTCTTTGCAAATATTTCTCAGTGCGACCCTGTCTTTGTCATACGGTTGTTAGTCTGGATAAAGCTTTGTCATGAAATTAAGTCATCATGAACCAGTTTATTAGAAGTAAAATCGTGAAATAAGGTCACACCAAATAAAAGTTGGTTTACAGCATCTCAAAATCTATGACACTGGTCTTCTGACCACTTAAGTTTTGTTAAGATTACACCATAGTTCTCTGAATATGCTATTTTAATCTATTTTATTTCTTTTTTTTTAAATCTTCATAATTTACCTGACAAAATAAAATCTGTTCAAACATCTTCTAAACTGAAACCATTACGGACAGGCAACTTACCTGGTATAAACAGAAACTTCAAGTGCATTCATTTAGGGACGTTAAACAAGTAAACAACTTTAAAAATAAAACTTACCGTCAATTTCTGAAGATCTTCAGTCAAAGGGAGAATGGTTTCCTTGTTGAATTTCAAATCTTTCATATTCTGGTGAGCAGTGCCACTATAATTCGTTCCATTCCGTTGAGTATAGTTCAATAAATTCAGCTCTTTTTTCTTTGAATATGGAATTTCGATTCCTGATTGCCTGGCCCCTTTTCAAACTTGCGAGTTTCTTTAGCAACTGCCCCAATTTGAGAGCAGAAGAAGGCCTAGCAAATACCTTGGTTCCACTTAGGGAGTTTTGATTCGTGATTTCTGCAATTTCTTTTACCCCATTCACACACGCATCAAAAAGCTTTGGTATCAAGAAATCTTCATTATGGGCATTTTCCATTCCAGTTAGTTTTCTGAGAGATAATTTGAGTCTTCCTGCAAGCCGTAGTTTTTCTCTAACAAGGGAGGCTTTCTTGGCCCCCAGTTTTGAGAATTGTGTTTGTTCAAAAAGTAACAACAATGGGTCCGATTTCACTGTTCGGCTTATTTCATCTACATACATGGATTCTACAACACATCATTGGACCTCTGAAGCATTGTCTTCACCCAAGTTAACTGCACCTTGCAGTACATCTTACCAGCTTTCATGCACTCTTTATATGTAAAGTTCTTTATTTTCAAAGGATCATGCGGATTTGTCCAAAGGTCAGTTGTAACATAAAAGGTTAGACAATACTGGCAGGGAAGATACTGATCTGCACTGTAAAGTTTATCATCTTTCGGTCTTCTTCCAACAATGAAATTTCCACTCTTTTGCAAGAGAACTTCGATGTTGTGATTGAAATCACCAAGACTTGTCTAGAAACTTCTTTCTATTTTCATTACCTTTAGCTGCAATTTCTAAATTCACTTCTTGATGCTGTGACAAAAGGTGTCTTGAATTTGTTTTCTGAGGTTTTAGGCAGAAATGGCAAAAAATGCTGTTTTGTATAATCACGACCTTCTTTAGCACTATCAATACACTGTATTTGTATGCAGTTGTAGCTGGAAGTTGCCTCGCCTATGAAGAAAAAAATAACAAGAGGCCCATGGGCCACATCGCTCACCTGAGGAACAATAGGTATGATAAAATCAGCTTAATGGAGTCATAATACAAACTATCTGGACAATGTACAATAATACATGTTGATCCTGTATAAATAAAATCCATTTTCCCCTGGATATTCTTATGTTTATAATCATTAGTCCCTTTTCTAACAGGACGATTTTATAGTCATATCATATGTTGAGTATTGCAGTTCTCAAAAAGATCCTTAACAATTGTTTATATATGGGATATAAACGTACATAAACTCTGAACCTTCTTGTGAGGCCAAAGAATTGTCCTGGGGCCAAAGTCTTAACAATTATAAAGAATCATCTGGTAGATTAGTTTCTGAGAAGAAGATTTTTAAAGATTTACCATATATATTCCTTTGTTAAACTTTGAACCCCCATTGTGGCCCCACCCTACCCCTGGGGATCATGATTTTCACAACTTTGAATTTACACTACCTGAGGACGCTTCCACACAAGTTTAAGCTTTCCTAGCTGATTAGTTTCTGAGAAGAAGATTTTTAAAGATTTACCATGAATATTCCTATGTAAAACTTTGACCTTCCATTGTGGCCCCACCCTACCCCCGGGGGTCATGATTTTCACATCTATGAATCTACACTACCTGATGATGCTTCCACACAAGTGTCAGCTTTACTGGCTGATTAGTTTCTGAGAAGAAGATTTTTAAAGATTTACTCTATATATTCCTATGTAAAACTTCGATCCCCCATTGTGGCCCCACCCTACCCTCGGGGGTCATGATTTTCACAACTTTGAATCTACACTACCTGAGGATGCTTCCACACAAGTGTCAGTTTTCCTAGCTGATTAGTTTCTGAGAAGAAGATTTTTAAAGATTTACCATGAATATTCCTATGTAAAACTTTGACCTTCCATTGTGGCCCCACCCTACCCCCGGGGGTCATGATTTTCACATCTATGAATCTACACTACCTGATGATGCTTCCACACAAGTGTCAGCTTTACTGGCTGATTAGTTTCTGAGAAGAAGATTTTTAAAGATTTACTCTATATATTCCTATGTAAAACTTCGATCCCCCATTGTGGCCCCACCCTACCCTCGGGGGTCATGATTTTCACAACTTTGAATCTACACTACCTGAGGATGCTTCCACACAAGTGTCAGTTTTCCTGGCTGATTAGTTTCTGAGAAGAAGATTTTTAAAGATTTACTCTATATATTCCTATGTAATAAAACTTCGACACCTCATTGTGGCCCCACCCTACCCCTGGGGATCATGATTTTCACAACTTTTGAATCTACACTACCTGAGGATGCTTCCACACAAGTTTCAGCTTTCCTGGCTGATTAGTTTCTGAAAGGAAGATTTTTAAAGATTTACTTTATATATTCCTATGTTAAACTTCGACACCCCATTGTGGCCCCACCCTACCCCCGAGGGTCATGATTTTCACAACTGTGAATTTACCCTACCTGAGGATGCTTCCACACAAGTTTCAGCTTTCCTGGTCTTATGGTTCATGAGAAGAAGATTTTTAAAGATTTACTCTATATATTCCTATGTTAAATTTCGACCCCCAATTGTGGCCCCACCCTACCCCGGGGGTCATGATTTTCACAACTGTGAATTTACACTACCTGAGGATGCTTCCACACAAGTTTCAGCTTTCCTGGTCTTATGGTTCATGAGAAGAAGATTTTTAAAGATTTACCCTATATATTCCTATGTAAAACTTTGACCCCCCATTGTGGCCCCACCCTACCCTCAGGGGTCATGATTTTCACAAATTAGAATTTACACTACCTGAGGATGCTTCCACACAAGTGTCAGCTTTCCTGGTCTTATGGTTCATGAGAAGAAGATTTTTAAAGATATACCCTATATATTCCTATGTTAAATTTCGACCCCCCATTGTGGCCCCACCCTACCCCCGGGGGTCATGATTTTCACAAATTAGAATTTACACTACCTGAGGATGCTTCCACACAAGTTTCAGCTTTCCTGGTCTTATGGTTCATGAGAAGAAGATTTTCAAAGATTTACTCTGTATATTCCTATGTAAAACTTCCGACCCCCCATTGTGGCCCCACCCTACCCCCGGGGGTCATGATTTTCACAAATTAGAATCTACACTACCAGATGATGCTTCCACACAAGTTTCAGCTTTCCTGGTCTTATGGTTCATGAGAAGAAGATTTTCAAAGATTTACTCTGTATATTCCTATGTAAAACTTCTACCCCCCATTGTGGCCCCACCCTACCCCCGGGGGTCATGATTTTCACAAATTAGAATCTACACTACCAGATGATGCTTCCACACAAGTTTCAGCTTTCCTGGTCTTATGGTTCATGAGAAGAAGATTTTTGAAAATTTCTCGAAAATTTTCATAAATTCCTAATTATCTCCCTTTGCAAAAGGGCGTGATCCTTAATTTTCACAACTTTGAATCCCCTTAGGCTAAGGATGCTTTGTGCCAAGTTTGGTTGAAATTGGCCCAGTGGTTCTTGAGAAGATGTTGAAAATGTGAAAAGTTTACAGACAGACGGACAGACGGACGGACAGACAGACAGATAGAAGGTCGACAGACAAAATGTGATCAGAATAGCTCACTTGAGCTTTCAGCTCGGTGAGCTAATAAAAAGGATTAAGGTAAAAAGAAAATAAGACAAGAGGCACATAGGCCACATCGCTCACCTGAACAGCAGTTCCATGTAACATTCTAATTCGTAAAATATGTTATTTCTATTTTAAACTTTGAACCCCTTTCTAGGGCACCAGTATTGGTCTTAGGTTTATTGTTGGCTTTAACAATTTAGAATTTACACTATTTGAGGATCCTTTGCATAGTAATCTCACAGACTGTAGCATTATAGTTCTCGAGAAAAATATTTTTAAAACATTTTTTCATACACAATTTGTTGTTTTCCGCGAATTCAATCGATTGCGATTTCAATTGTGTGGCCCTTCATTTGAACAAACTTGAATCCCCTTTACCCAGTGATGCTTTGTTCCAAGTTTGGTTGAAATCTGCGCAGTGGTTCTGGAGAAGAATATGAAAATGTGAAAAGTTTACAACGACGACGACGACAACACCAACGCCGACAGACAACAGACAAATGTTTTTACACGGTGGGTGCCGGGATACTCGTGACCTGTACTGTATAATACTAAATATAATTGTATAATTAAGGTATGGGCATGTAACACTAAACAGTGTACATCATGAAACAGCTTTTGAAAAAAATGTTAAATGTATTTTTTAAAATCAATCTCAAATGTTTTACTTCAATCTATTTTTCTTTAATATATGTTTTTATTGTTTTGTAAATGTGTGCCATGCCATGAATGTGATTGTATTTTTTTACTATTTTTGTAGGAGAATTGTCTCCCCTTTTTAATGTGATTGTCAATTTCATTAAGGTTTTTTGTATTGGTAACATTTGTGTGTTTATTAGGGCCCTGCAAGGATTTGCGGGTGTCCTATAGTAATCACTCTGTCCGTCCTTCTGTCTGTCCGTCTGTCACTCTTCCGTTCACAAATTTCCTGTTTTTTTTTTCTTATAACTTTTTTATGGTTGCCCAATCAAGTTCAAATTTGGTATGGAAGTTCAGTAGGCAGAAATACATATTTTGATGCTTAGTTTGGTTCTCTACGTCTTCTGGTTTGGAGCTGGGATGGTGGGGTAGATTTCTAACTATGCATAAGAATGAATGGACAAAGAGAGATAACTGCTGAGAATGAATAGGCAAAGAGAGATAACTGCTGAGAATTTTACCATTGTATACATGGAAGGCTGTGCAATATCTGTCCTTTGGGATTAATTAACCTTCCACAGGAAGAAAATCATAAGCTTTACCTTTACCTGTCACATTGAGATTAATTACTGCACTGCCTGTGTCTGCAAATGAACTTTGTTTTGAAGTTAAGGTCAATTTTGAATGATGTGTAGTATTGTGTACATTCTTTGAAATATGGATTTAAAATATAATATTCATATTTTATTTTGGTTAAAATACCGTACTCAATGATTTATGATAATTTTATTGAATTTTTAAATCAAGATATATATTAAGATATCCTTTTTCACTATTTTATTTTTATTAATTATTTATTTTATTTTTTTCTGCCTTAATGCTGTTAATTTTAACAGGTAATCAGATAATAACCCCATTCTGTCATTTCTGAAGAAACAATCTTATTGTAAATTTAGAAGAAAACGATGAGAGAGCAGAACAATTAATCCCCTGGGATTAATTATCTTGCCTGCTGCAGAAAATTTAGAGGCTTATCTCTATCTGTCATATCGAGATTAATAACACCTTTGTCTGCACTGATGTTTGTTTGGAAGCAATTTAAACTCTCATACAATGAGCTGCACCCTAATATTTGTTCCCCTCAGTTTGAAAGATGGTTTTTGATAAAGAATATATTTCATTCTAGTCCAAATACTTATATTCTGTAAAATAAAACAAAATATATGAATAACATAAATTAATTTTTTTTTATTAGATATCAGTTTTTTGGTTCTTTTTTTTTCTTCTTTTTTAATGGATGTGTTGGTGTTGTTCTTTTTTGGTTGCTATGTTTATATTAAAGGAAACTTAAGAAAAGTACCTGAAAATGTTCCTTCTGTAAGCCCTGATTAAATCCAATAAATGGATGAGAGCAGGATAATTAATCCCCTGAGATTAATTATCTTGCCTGTTATCTAGGTCTGTCTTTATCTGATATATGTATTACCGTTCACATGTGTCTGCAAGTGATGTTTGTTTGAAGTTGAGGCAATACCTAGGTATCATTGCATTGGTATCAATTCTTTGTTTTTTAACAAATTTTATTTCATCCCATGTTAACCCCCTTTATCCCGTGGATATGTCTCATTGGATATGTTTTTGATATTCCACAGTTGTGACTTTACAATAGGATTTGCGTAGGCATAATGAAGTAAAATAATGTGGAGTTTTATAAACAGTGTAAACATTGATTGTGGTGTATAAAACATGGGATAAATAGAATCTCATATGATTTGTAGTATAATATGATTTTTATCCAACTTGTGTGTGTTTTATCCCCTCAGTAAGGCTCAAGAAAAAACACTTTAATCGTTGGATGAAAATCATATCCAATTACAAATCACAAGATCCTATATATTCCAGTTCTTTACATCTTCTGCCGGGCATTTATTTTTCATCATTGTTAATATAAAGAGGATGGAATTCAAAGTTTTTTTCACTTCTCTATATTAATTGTCATAGCGGGGCCCTTCCTGACTGGTCAGTTTTCTAGTTTTTCTAATATTTGTTGTTCATTGTCTTACCAGATAATCCAAAAATGTAGAGTTGGGGTCTCTCAATGAATGACTGCACGTCAATGTTTTTCTTTTCTGGATTTCTTTGTTTGAATTCTTCATCTGTCAGAAAGTTGATAGGGTGATAGAGAAAGCATGACATAAAACTTACATAAGAGTGATTCCATATATCTGAGTGCTCATGCCACATCTTTAACATTCATTCCCTTTCCCTCTGATGTAGTGTGTCTTTGGCATTCTCAGTGTCTCCAGGTTCTGACGTCAGCTTGAAGAAATGTTCGACTTGTTCTTCTGTCATGTATTTGTAGTTGGTGTGCCTGACAACACCCGCTTTTTCAAGCCGGTCGATCTCATTCTTGACAATTGTTTTGAGGAGGATTTTTTCTGCCATATTTTTATGCCCCCCTTCGAAGAAGGGAGGGCATATTGCTTTGCTGCTGTCTGTCGGTCGGTCCATCAACAGTTTCCGTTCATTTTCTTTGCAAAGGATAAACATATTGAAATGAAATTTGGTATACAGGTTTATCATGATAATATCTAGGTCAAGTTTGATATTGGGTACGATCGAGCCATTTTCGACAGAGTTATGGCCCTTGGACTTAGAAAAATTTGAATTATTTGCAGTTTCCGCTCATTTTCTCCGCATAGGTTAAACATATTGAAATGAAATTTGGTATACAGGTTTATCATGATAATATCTAGGTCAAGTTCTATATTGGGTACAATCAAGCCGTTTTCGACAGAGTTATGGTCATTGGATGTAGAAAATTCCAGTTTTTTGCATTTTCCGTTCATTTTCTTCGCAGAAGATGAACATACGCAGGACAGTTAAGGCTACATCGGTAGAAGATATGCTAATAAGGGGATAATGAGATGTGACGTAACTCTGCTAAGCTCCGCCTCTTTTACCAAATATGGATTCCATGCGATTTACAGGATTATAGAAAACAATATATTTTAATTTATCTCGTCAACAAGTTTGACTGTTAATCCTATTTTTATACCCCCGCTCCGAAGGAGAGGGGGTATACTGTTTTACCCTTGTGTGTCTGTCTGTCTGTCTGTCCGTCCGTCTGTCCGTCCGTAACAAAATTTTTGTCGCATTTATCTCAGCAACTATTTATCGCAGATGCTTGAAATTTTTACACAATATTTGTATAGGCATGCCATATCGTAGGATATATTTTTGTACCAATCGGACGTCAACTTAAATGACGACTTTGTTTATTTTTTAACCAAAATTTTCAAACAAATTTTCGTCAAAGTATTCTCAGAAACTGTTTATCGCAGATGCTTGAAATTTTTACACAGTATTTGTATAGGCATGCTATACCGTGGGATGTTTTTTGGGACCATTTGGACGTCAACTTCCTGTTTATTGAGTACTTTGTTTATTTTTAGCCAAAATTTTCAGACAAATTTCCGTCAAATATTTCTCAGCAACTATTTATCGCAGATGCTTGAAATTTTAACACACTAATTGTTTTTGCATGTCATATTGTGAGATATATTTTTGTATTATTCGGACGTCAATTTCCTGTTAAATAATGACTTTGTTTATTTTTAGCTAAAATTTTCAAACAAATTTTCGTCAAAGATTTCTCAGCAGCTATTTATCGTAGATGCTTGAAATTTGTACACAGTGTTTGTTAAGGCATGCCATATCGTGGGATATATTTTTTTTCCAATCGGACGTCAACTTCCTGTTAAATGACGACTGTTTATTTTAGTTAAAATTTTCAAACAAATTTTCCTCAAAGATTTCTCAGCAACTATTTATTGCAGATGCTTGAAATTTTAACACACTATTTGTTTATAGGCATGCCATATGTGGGATATATTTCTGTACCAATCGAATGCCAGCTTTCTGTTAAATGTCGTCTTTGCTTATTTTGCATATTCACATCAGAGCGGGGTATCACTAGTGAGCATTGGCTCACAGATATCTTGTTTTTTTTTTCAATTATGAATAAGAATAATGTACATCTTTTATCAAAACGTCCTTTTTGCTAGTCGTTTGGTGCGACATCTGTGTCGGTCAGGCGCTTCCGCTGCGCACTTGTCAACACAATGGCTGGAGGATTGTCAACTGAAGACGCGCTGCTCAAAATCTCAATTTTCAGACGTTTCAAAGAAAAAATAACGTGAGTAGCTCAGATATTATTTGAAATATATCAATGTTTTGTCTTTTTGTGTGTATATTTTAAGAAGTCAACGTAAATTTAATACGAAAACTGTTGAAAAAGGCTTAGGTAAGAAAACCACGTGTTGACCCAATTACCAGTAGCTGTGAAATTCGTGTAGAAATTATATACGCACAGTCTTAATCTTATTTTTAAACATAGTAAAACTTTATCACAATGAAGTAGATGATAATTGTTTTGTGTCATTCCATTTATTTATGTGCAAAATTTATAATTGGAGAACTTTCTGCGATTTAGCATGAAAACGTGCAAGTAGGTCAGACGACAGATTTGTTGTATCGAGGCTCGTCATTTTAGAATGGCATGTTTGCAGACTATAAGATCACGGTAGGCCTATTAAATACTTTCCTTATATATTGTTTGAACCCTTAAACGCAAATATTAAGCTCTTAAAGATATATGTATCCGCAACTCTTGACAATTTACAAAATGTGTATTTTCACCATAAATAGCCAGTCAAACCAAGGTGCATTACAAACGCCAGAGACGCCGGGTATTTCCTTGGCAGGATTTCCCCTGCGTATGCTAACACATAAAGAGAATCCTTACTACAAATGTAATGAACTTATACATGATGGGGCTTCTGAACTGTCTAATTGGGATGTTACCTCGCCATTTTATTTAAAATCTGTCCCAAGATGATTATTCACAACATTTTTCTAATCAATTGAAATCTGCTTGGTCCGATTTTATATCAAATTTTATGCACGCTTTTAAACAATGGCTTTGCTTAGAATATGTATAATAATAGACATTGCAGTAGTTTTACCCGTCAAGTATGCCAAATTTCAATGAAGAAAAATACGTACAAAATTTGCTAACAAAACAAACGACATTAAAAGGTACCGCGTTATTTCGCTTCATGTTAAACTTCACTCCTGACGACGAGACGAGTATGGTTGTATTACGAATTTGACATCGCTTTAAATAAAGGTCGAAATGATCAGACAATTTTCAAATAAACATGTGTACGTTTTTTTAGCTCACCGAGACGAAGTCAGGGGGAGCTTATGCTATACCCTCGGCGTCGGCGTCCGGACCTGGTTAAAGTTTTTGTTGCAGGTCCTGTATCTAAGCTATTACTTGTCCTATCTTCACCAAACTTGCATGGATGATGCATCTGGACCTACTTCTGGACTTGAAAGACTTGGATGCTGAATCTGAGTCCTAAATTTCAGATGCTGGAGGAGGTTAAGGTTGTTGGACCAGGTTAAAGTTTTTGTTGCAGGTGCCCTCTGATAGCGTTTCGGATGGTTTCGGATGGTATCATATCTAAGTTACTGCAGGTCCGTACTTCACCAAACTTGCATGGATGGTGTGTCTTATGATACTGATGCACCAGGCAGGCTTGGGTGCTGAATCTGAGCTATAGGTTTCGGATGCTGGAGGAGGTTAAGGTTTTTAGAGCTTGTTCAAGTTTTTGTTGCAGGTGCCCTCTGATGATTATATCTTAGTTACTGCTGGTCCGTACTTCACCAAACTTGCATGGATGGTGTGTCTTATGATACTGATGCACCAGGCAGGCTTGGGTGCTGAATCTGAGCTATAGGTTTCGGATGCTGGAGGAGGTTAAGGTTTTTAGAGCTTGTTCAAGTTTTTGTTGCAGTGCCCTCTGATGATTATATCTTAGTTACTGCTGGTCCGTACTTCACCAGACTTCCATAGATGGTGTGTCTTATGATACTGATGCACCAGACAGGCTTGAATGCTGAATCTGAGCCATACGTTTCGGATGCTGAAGGAGGTTAAGGTTTTTAGAGCTGGTTAAAGTTTTTGAAACAGGTGCCCTCTGATGATTATATCTTAGTTATTACTTGTCCTAACTTCACCAGACTTCCATGGATGGTGTGTCTTATGATACTGATGCACCTGACAGGTTTTAATGCTGAATCTGAGCCATAGGTTTCAGATGCTGGATATGGTATCATCTTACATATTTAATAGATAATAGTACTTTTTCAAACTTGCATAGTTGATTAAACTGTAGTATGAATGAATCACAGAGGAAGCTTCAGATGCAGAGCTTGATCTCCAATATCAAGGATGCTAAAAAATATATCTTAGTTATTACAGGTCCTAACTTCACCAAACTTGAATGGATGGTGTGTCTTATGATACAGATGCACAGGCATGGTTGTTGAATCTGAGCCATAGGTTGCAGATGCTGGAGCAGGTTAAGGTTTAAATTTCTAGTGCCCTCTGATGATGATATCTTAGTTATTACTGGTCTGAACTTCACCAGCTAAAGAAATCTCCTACCTCACTCAAACCTGCTCGATAGATAGATGTGTTTGTTGATAAATGATATAACATGATTCCTATGATATAGTATTGTATGGTATGAAACGATATTGTTTAATATGATACAATATAAAATCATATGTACCGTAATATTATAAAAAGTTATATGATACGATATGATATTGTATAATTTTTTTGATATTTTATGTAATGATATTGTATCATGATATCGTTATGTATAGTATTGTATATTATGATACAATATTGTATAATATTATATTGTATTATTAATTTATTTTCTAATCACATGATATTATAACATCAGATATTGCAAAATATAATATTGTATATTGATACTATATTGTATATTCTATAATATTGTATCATACGATTTTGCATGATATTAGTTTCTGTAATAGAGAATTATATCACATGAAATTGTATAATATGATACTGTTATATTATATAATATCGTATCATACGATATTGTATAATATAATATTGGTTTATAATATGATATTTATCACATCACATGATATTGTATTGTATGATATTGTAAAATATATTATTGTATCATATGATACCATATGTATAATATAATATTGTATTATATATTTTACTTTATCACATAAAATTGTATCATTTGATATGATACAATGTTGTTTCAAATTATATTGTATCATATGATACAATATCATATTATGTATCAAAAATGATACAGTATCATACAATATCATACTATATTATGCAATATAATATCATGTTTCAATGTTATGATGTATTATGTTATATGATATTGTAATATAATACTATATCATATTGTTTTATATATTATGATATTGTATTATTTGATCAAATACAATAACGTATAACACAATACAATGTCATATCAGACGTTACAATATCATATCTCATCATTGTTTATTATGGTTTTTTTATTGTATTATATGATATATGTTGTAAATATGATAGGATGCAATATTTAATATAATTTTAAATTATTGTATTGATTAACATATAAGCATATGATTATCGTACAATTTTTTAACAGATGATATACGATATTGTGTCAAAACAGAATCCATGAATATCCAAGATCATAAAGTATGATTTTCATTTAATATGATAAAGATGGTCTCATAAAGGTGAAATCTCATAAAGGTGATGTCTCGTCTCGGTGAGCTTTGTAATCTGTGATTACCTATGTTTCGCTAATATTTCTGAAGTCTGCTTTCTTTACAATCGATGCATAGCATGTGGGTTGAATAACCCCAATCATTCGGGGACGAAACCAAGCGGTTTCCTTTTCTAAACATTCCCATGATGCAATTTGGTTTGTTTTTTCGTTTGCCAAAGAGAAATTATTTTTATTTACTTTGAATATTTTTAACTTTGAAAGGAGACTGATTCTGCTGGTGTAAATAGGAAAAAAGTCCACAACTTTCTAAGATAAATGATTTGTATGGAAAAAATGTTGGTACTGTAAAAATAAAAAAATCGGACGAAGCAGCTTTAATATTTAATATACAAATTTCCATGTCAAAACTATATCCAAAAGCTGGAAAGATAAAATGGCATTTCATATTTACCCAGTGATATTTATAAAAACAAAAAATAATTATTACAGAGATTTTTTCTCCTTTATGAATTAATTGGGGCAATTTGCACAATTTTTCAACGTTATCTTCAAGATGTTTTTGCAATGCAAAATCCTCATAGAGTTTTAAAGTTTGGTTCTGTATTGAAACCTGAAGTGGGTGGGAGGGGGAATTCAAAACAGAAAATCTGATCATTTTTCATTCTAGTGGAATAGCGCATTTTGGCTCAGAGGAATTTATAATTATCAAAATATTAAGCAAAGAGTGAAGGAAAGGATAATCTGGGACAGAGTATAGAAACCTTGATCTTGACTTTTAACCTAAGCCATGCTAAAATGTTTTAAAAGTTTTTCATGTGTTGGGAGATTGGCAAGTGAATTCAGTAATATTTATGCACAGGTCTGAAAAAAATCATAAATAAAATGGGAATTTTAGATTTTGATTTTTTGTAAATCATCACAATTCATGATGGTACTTTCAACATTGCAACAAAATTAGCAAATGTTTTGGTAAAATTGTTTTAACATTGAATACATTAGGGCTGGGACGATACTGTACTTAGCCGATTCGGTACATATCACGATACATGAGATGTGATACGATACATATCAAGATACATTGCAACTAAATGAAAACATGAATAACGGTTAAAAATGTATTCAATCTGTAGATGCATTACCGCATGTCTTAAGTTATTTTGATATATTTAAAATGAGCGTTGCACAATTTACAAATTACTTTAGTCTCGTATACACTACTTTTTCATTAACAAGTAATCGAAAAGTTTTCCACACTCCAGATTTAGCTTCCTAAAAATTTTGACAACTTTATGAGGTTTTCCGCCATCTTTGGCCGAAGACTAAAAATAGCCAATATATGAAGCTCGAATATTTTTGGAAAATAAAAAAAAATCGCTTAGGTATCGTTGTATTAATGGTAAATGTATTGATCCAAATATCGTCAAAATAAATACCTTGATTCACCGGTGCATCGGTGTATCGTCCCATCCCTAGAATACATGTATTATACAAGTTTTCCTGAAGTGTCTCTTTAAATTATCAAGAAAGGAAACAACAATTTATACAAATGTATTTAGATGCTATTAATTTATTTGAGATGCTGGCATATTAGAATTCATTAATTGTCAATGATGGAATATATTGACAAGTTGAATAAATTCAAAAATGATATATTTTCCAATGTGTAAGTAAGGATTCTGCCAATTTTCTTTTTTCTTCCAGGAGAGAATTATTCTTAGTTTCTCTCTGAAATTTGCTGATGGCAATCTGTACTTTGGCTACTGCAGCATCATAACACTTCCAGAATCTTTTGTCATGAGGTCTGGTTTTACACAGTCTCTTGTATTTCGTGTACTCGGCCACAAGCTTCGAGTTCGCAAGTAAGGCATTCAGAATATCAGCCGTTGATTTTGGTTGATCTACAGATTTTATTTTTAAAATAAATTTCTTGCTTAAAAATTCCTGGATCCATTAAAAAATATTTAAAATATACCAGTGAATTACTGGTGTAAAAAAATCTTATTTATACATGTATTTTTAAAATATAATTAGTAAAATAAGTGTTTTTTGCTTAAGAATTGTTTTAAAGAATTTTCTTGTCAAACGTTGTCCTTGTGCTTTTTCTTTTATTGGTCATTTTATACAAATACAAATATTTTATTGGCACAAACACAATTACAATAATTGGCAAAGGCCCAATGAATATATAAGAACATCATTGTATGTTTACAATAGTTTCATGTACAGTATATATATTTTTACTGATCTATATAGATCAGTTTAACATTTCCTTATACTAATTGACATTTGTGTTCAAAGCAGTCATTAATGAATTTAACAGTAATATTTAAAATAGTATGTATTTCACTATTTTAACATACATGTAAAATGTATCTTTCTTTGTCCAAGTTATTGGCAATATTTATTTTACTTATCTTATAAAAATTACTAAAATAGCTGTTCCTTAGATGAGAATAGGCTTTGCATTGAAAAAGAAAATGAGTTTCATCTTCAATTGCACCAGTTTTACAAGCATTACAATATCTTTCATTCCTAATTGTGGCATTATATCTACCACTTTCTATTGCAAGTTTATGTGCACTTAATCTTATTCTACTAATAGAGGATATGTTTACCTTTAGCTTCAATGAAAAGTCTCTTACTGCAACTTTTTGGTTGAGGGTCTGAAAAAAAGAGTTTACAATGTCAAGTGTTGTCGGTTAAAATGGTAACTTTTGATTTTTGTTAGTACAATAAACACCATTAAGCAATTTGTATCAGATACTTTACCAAATTCTACAAGCGAACGTTTCTTTCGTGGAAGACTTTCTACCAGTAAATGTGCATCAGAATCTCTTGTGCCTAATATATTCTGTGAAGATAAAACGTCAATGAAAACTTTAAAATTGGTTTTAAAAAAGAACGAAAATTTAACATAGGCCAAATTAAAAAAAATAGTTGCGTTGCTGGTAACATGACAAAAATATTTAGAGTAGGTAGTTAGGCAAGAACTTTTTTTTATTTTTACTATTTATTTTATATACATTGTCTTTTGTCAATATACATACACATATAAATAAAAACATGCAACAAAACAAATGTGAACTCTTTAAAGTACAAGAACAGACACATTCTATGATGCAGGTATGCATTTTAATAAATACTGCATGAAAAATATGCATGCGCAGAGAAGTACATTTCCAAATCCAGATGTGGATTAAAAAGTTGAAGGGTCGTGTGTAAAAATTAGGTTATGTCAGGTTACAGGAAACACACTTTTTTTTCTCAGCCTTACCAATATTTTGATAATTCATTTAACACCTTGCCTTTTTTTTTATTGTAGCATTGAAACTGTAGGTTACCTGATTCAACGACTCCGAGTCCTCCCCTTGTCTGCAAAAAGGGTCCTGTTCTGTCGCCATGTTGGCGCAAGGATCAGTCGTGTCTAGAAGTAAAAAATTTTATTGTTGTATTTTTCATTTGCATGGTTAGTTAAGTGCTGTTTTGTGACCATCCTCTGCACCAGTATTGATTATTAAAAAAATTGTTCTTACCTTCCTGAGCATCATGGGGGCAAGCCTCTGCCCCATTGCCTTTATTGTCATTATTGGGATGTGTCTCTACAGCATTGTCCTGGTAATGCTGGAAACATTTTCCTGCATCATTCTTCATCTATAAAATACACAGGTTTTCAACACTTAACATCAAGCATATAATTAATAAACAGTAAAATCAGAGAAAAGCAAACAGATGCAAGTTCTTTTGTACTAAGTTGACATTTAGCACCTTGCCTTTTCCTTGGAGGTCCTGGCTTGAAACACTTTAGAGAAATTGCAGTAATTCATTTTTCAGATTATCTTCATCATAAGTCTCATATTGTTGATATTATAGTTCCTATTTTTTACCCTTTGTGACATAGTTTGGTTGGTTTAAGTAAGAACTTTCATCTCTGGCATCAACAACCTTGAAATTTCTCCAACAGGATGTTTCTAATAATATTTATAGCAGGTCTGCAGCAAATACATGCAAAATATGTAATAAATTTAAATTTATTTATTGACCAATTATTTGCTTTTTTAATGGAAAATATTTGTAAGAATATGTATATATATTTATTTTGTTTTGTTTGATTTTTTTACTTGCAAGATATGTACAGACTAGCCAGATGCTTAAGCATAGCGTCTACATGTATCTGTATCTATTAATTTTGATTTATGTGTAAAAAACATGAATACATGTATAGGGTTTACACTAACTTATAATTTGAATTTTTATACTTTTTTTAAAATTCATGACATTAATTGAATTTTGTATGCATCCACATTCATGCCGAATATGTGTATGATAAATTTTACTGTTAAATAGAATGAAACTTTTTTTCAGTTTTAATATGTTAAACTATTAAATGAAATAAACAATCGTCTTTCAATTCATTTTCTTGGCGTTATTTTTTTGGTGTGTATGATTTGTAAAACATTGATCCCCCCTCCCCCTTTGTTTTTTAAATTTGTTATAGGCCTCAGACTCGAGTATATCTGAAGTTTATTTTAGTAGTTTAGCTCCTTTTGTATTAAACATTCTCGGTATACTGTTGTAGATATATTGTGAGTCAATAAGACAATGTTTTTTCCAATTTATTTAATGTTGCAAAAAGTTACAGAGGAAACGCGGATGAAGTGTCGTCCTTTTAAGCCATCTCGTCAGCAGCCTGAAATGAAAAAGAAGGATACAATGAATGAGAATATAATATATTTATTGAAATATACTTTATTATTTTATGAAGTAATGGGCAGAAAAACAAGGTTTCAAGTACATGCCGGCAGTTGTCCTCCCTGAATATTAGTAGATTTAGAGTTGTGTCCCTTTCTTGGTCTCCCGTGCGTTTGTTTATCACGCAGTGTCATGGAGTTTTTAACAGATGTATATATAATGGAAAAGTTCACATACAAAACGGACACACTGGTATGAATTAAACACATCATTGGTTTCCTTTTTTGATGAACTTTCAGAAAAATAATACTCATTTGTTTAAAATCTTATGACATTCACACATTTCACTTTAAAATGCCGAGAACATAGAAAAAAAAGTTGAATGTCCTCACAAATTCGGGATTTATCCCGGAGAATTAAATATTTTTAACAGAATGAGAGTTGTTAATCAGGAACAGAATTAAAATGTCTCAGAAAATATTCGGGTTTTTTGGATACATGGTCATCTTGTATTTGAACTTTTCACTTAAATATGCTCAACGTAATATGTGTCAATATTTGTGGTGCACGTGCATCAGAAAGGTCACGTGACCTATTTGTTTTCATGATCAGACACGAGAAACCTCATGTTATTACTAAAATATCAGTATAAGTTAATACGGTCATTCCTTGGTTTTTAATCGTGTCATATATTCAACATAGTCATTTTTACATGTATATACACAAAATCTAGCCTTAACTGTCCTGCGTATTAACAAAAAATTATATATTTAAATACATGTGATTATTACTTGTTCTAAAATTTCTGTAATAATTAAACCATAAACCAAAGTCTTCCTTGGTATAAAAACTATTATTTCTTACATTCATTTTATACTCTAAACTCTTAACATGTTCATGAACAAAACATTTTGAAACAGTTAATTAATGCAGAAATATATTTATTACTCCGAGTTCATTTTCTACCATTGTTGAAGCCAAACCAATGAGGCTATTCAATAATAATAATGAGATATATATATATATATATATAATACACCGAGGATTCGGGAAATTGTAACATTTCGTCGAAATTACTTTCTTTAGCATGCGCTAATTTTAGTTGATTAAATGGTTCTTTGTTACCATGTATTTCTACAACCTTCAAGTAGATATTTTATTAAAAAAATGCGTCAAATTGTTTTGACCGACGCTTCTCCAAGCGATCGTAGAAGGCGGAAAACATTACCGCATAATACTGAAACGAGAGAGAGAAACAAAAGCAAAAAATAAATTGCAGTTAATTAAAGGTGTGTTAGCTGAGAAATTCCTGGTTTCAGTACAGTAGAAGTCAAGTTGAAATGTGGCTAACTTTCAACTATACAGTTAGAAAGTCATTGAGCAGTATCACATGATCGGCTGCGATTTGAGAGGCAAAAGTAAATTTTGAGGGGAAAAATTGATGCATAAGACTAACTAATGTTGGTTATAGTTTGGGTCAACCTTAATTAGTTAATCGGGGTTTCTTTCAGCATTTTTATCATTGTATTTTACTTCTGCACAAGTAACATTGATCATTTTAACATATGAGCCTAGGAATAAGCTCGAAGTTGATAAACATCCTTTGATTATGTTATGATGCATTGTCACCTACAAATTCATTTGGTACAATGTACCTGGAATTAACTTAAAATTTATCGTTATCCGGTACTATTTCAAAGTTTGAAATCGGTATATTTCATATTCTTAGCAAAAAGTTATTCATTTCATAGTTGCCAGCAGTTATTTCTACTTCTATAAATAGTGTTGATTTCACTTTATATAAAGTTTAAATTATCTGCTTTATAAAAATACAGTAATCAACATTTCTTTGAAATGCTTTCCAGCTTTTAACATAATGTTTTTGACAAAGTGTGAATAAGCAACCTTTGGAGAACTTTTAATTCTTTATCGTGATATTTCAGTATGCAGAGAACCTAACTTTTTGATTTAACTCCAGGGTTTTTTTTTCATGGTAGTCATCTGCATCTTCATTGATTTTATTGATTTACAAGAAATAGTACTTTATGAGATGAATCCCAACCCCCCAAACAACATACCGTTTTACTTAAATCCCTAAATATCATTGTCATTACCTGAACTAATTATTATTTTGTATAGTAAAACATAGCTTTTGCAATTTTTTTTTAAGGACAGCTAATAACGTTTAATCAATATTGAAACCTAATAGTCTCATTTATAATTCAGGGCTGTGTTTAACAAACTAACTTACGACCAAATTAATGAATGGTATTTAATCAACAACTAATCAATGATTTATTCTAATGGTTCGAAAATGAAATAATGGGAATCATGATATTTGTAAACAAATGGTGTTTATGTCAATTTTCTTCTTTAAAGATCATTTTACGAGTCTGTTAATATTTACGACTTTGCCGTTAGTCCTTTTGTAAAATGCAGTCCATGGCTTTTTTAATTACAACCTTTATCGTGCTTTTATGTAATTTATTTTAATTGATATACAGGAATAGTACATTTTGAAATGAATATTTTATAAATCATACAAATGTTTAAATTAAAATTAAGCAATGATTACGAAAGTCGGCAATGTTTGAACCTATAGCAAATCATTTTAAAAGGAACGCTATGTCACGATCATGTTAACCCTCTGTTGCTTAAAAAAAGACACTTATGTGGTTGTAATATCAATGCCATGGGTCGGTTTCTTAAATGTCATTTCGGTGTAAATCTTACAAAATAATAAATTAAAAAATTGTTAGTCTTATAAACCGAAGTATAGATCATAGTGGTTTTATGAATAACTTCATGATTGAACTTGCAAAATGCAGTAATTCAAATCAAGCTATTAAAAAAGTATTCTAAATGGAACGGTGGTCTGTTCTTTTCCATTTTAATATTTCCGGATTACTTGTTCATACTCAATAAAGAACAGCAGCAATTATTATCAGATGTTAAAGTGACTTTGATTTATTTTATGATATGATAATTAATGAATCAAAACTAATAACAACAAAAATTAAAGCTATACACGCTATAATTTAAGTCAATTTTGAATGACAGTGAAAACGCATGTGTTTGTCTACTTATAAAAGTTATCCTTTATCTGTAAATTACAATTGTGAATTCCATCTCGTTACAAAGATATAGATTTTTAATTTTTTATTTTCCTGCCAGGAAAATATACCTTTTCATGAATATTGATGAAGGAAGAGCGAAACCGACCTCATTGCGCATGTCTACGGAGAACTAGGTGGTCGTTATTGTTTGCCTAATTAAATATCCAACTTGATTTTTAATATGCTTAACAGCTGTTAATTTGAAATACATACATGTATAAAGAGTAAAATACGTTTGTCATTCACGATACCCTTACTTCTGCATTAAAACTTATAGGATCTATAAATAGCACATAGGGGAAAAACACAGGTCTACGTCATTTTTTCAAAGGAAGTATTCATATCTACTCACAGGCTTGTATTTTTTTTTTGTACTCGTATATCGGACAAATTTATGCTCTACTGAAAATATCCTTTCCGTTGTGAAACAATCACAATTATGAATATGTTGACCCTTCACCAGTTGTGGTATGATATACTAAATTTAGCTGTCGATATCACGTGATCGATTGATATTCACGAGGAGGCATTACTTTCCTGGCAGTAAAATAAATATTTTTTATTATTTAATATTTGATATATTTGTTACGTGATCGAATTGAGCATTATGATTAACAGCATAAAGGTAATTTTTATTAGTAATCAAACACATACATTTTCCCCTTTATTCAAAATTGACGCAAACTATAGCGTGTATAGCTTTAAGTAAACAACAAAATGCAAGGGAAATGTAGTGGATTACTATTAAGCTAAAATTGCACCGGTTGTCAATGACAACCGCGCAATTCGTCCAAGAACCACTGATCTGAACTGAAATAGAACATGGTTTTTTAACTTATTAATTTGATATTTCTGCATACTTCAACCACCTACAGCAAACGCGCCAAAACAACACGCATCACTTCCTCTCCTCTATCTTAGTATTAGTCAGGCATATTTTTCATCCTTTTAAGCACATAGTGATATTTATTATTTCTTTATGAAGTTACACTGATCGTACAGTGTGTAACTGTACAAAAATTAGCTGCAATAATGTAGCCCTCTCCGATTTTTTTTTATATATGATGTTTACTTGAGAGGGCTACAATTCCATAGGATCTCCGTATTGGTGCAAAAATATATTTTTTTATTGCGACCGACTTCGGTCTAAAAAGATCGTTTTTAAATCTGACTTCCTTTAGATGTTTAAAAATCAAAACCAGATAAAACACAAGAGCATGTTTACTAGTCGTCTTTTTCAGCAGCCATGGCAGTTTTCGCGTGATTTTACGGGATTTACGCTGGAAATTTCGGTGGGCTTGATGACGTGACTGTAAGTGTAAATAAGAGATTTTTCCTCATTCTATCACTTAAACATTTTTTAGGGAAATTATGTTTAAAAATGGGGGAATTCGTATATTCAGTTCAAGATCCGCTCTGAATTCTCATTCGCTGACCCAAAATAAAACCGATCAAGGTCAGTAAACATGGCTTACAAATTCCAACTTGTGTTAATGACATACACGACAAATAACCGATATATGGACTATACTTGATATTTTTGGACAAATTTATGCCAGACACAACTACAATTTTTGAATTCAGGTAAGGAATGCAATGTTATTGTCATACAATTTGAGCCGAAATCGTTGCGGGAGTAAATCACTCCCACACTTACACCATTACGGAGATTCTATGGAGTTGTAGCCCTCTCCCCCCAAATTAAATCAGAAGAAGAACTATATATTGCAGCTATACAAAAATCCACCTAAAAGAATATTTTATATATGACAGTAATAAATTTTATATTTTGGCACTTTTAAACTACTTTCAGCATAAGAACCCACACCATCATCACCAATCCACCAGATTTTGACTCAACCACAAGAACCTTCTTTACCTCCTCTCCTAGCAGCTCCAATGATGATGATAGCGACCATACAAACACAGTTATGTCCTTTGTAATCAGTAAGCATTAAAATCTGCAATATTTTTTACAATGGTTTTTTTTTTATTATTGTAAAGATAGTGAATGATAAAAGTAAAATTGGTTTGTTATTTAATAATCCACATTTTACTCCATATGGTGCAAAACATTTATTTTATACCGCATTTCATGATTTTATCCCCACCGATGGAAGTATATCATTGTAGATTGCTAACTGTACAAACTGGTGCATACTATATTTAGAATGTAATGCATGCTTTTTACACTGTAGTAAACTGAACATCTTAATAGCACGAGTTTGTACAGTTAGCAGTCTACATTATGCATATACTACAGTTAGCAAACCTCATTATTTCTATTTAAACTTTTCTTTCAAATGGAGCATAAACCTTTCCTACTTTGACCATTTTTACATGAATTCAAAATTCTTCTGCTTTTCATAAAAACAAATTGCTAGCACAAACAATTTTTTAAAAGTTTTGAAAAATGTACCGTTTCAACGCATCATTATGTATTTTTAATCTAAAGACAAAGGCTATAAAAGAATATTCTCTTGGTCAATGGTTACAATGTCCTATCCACTGTCCTATTGAAAAGAAAACAAAAAAACGCAGTTGTTATTTATTGACACAACATTAATAACACAGAATAAAAACAAACAGGAATTGTGTATATGTTGATGCACATTAAAGCTGAACACCGCTCGTAAATAGGCACTGTCCGCCATATTTCTCTTTAATCACTGCTGTCCCTACAACCCTTATATAAGGGACAGATCTCTAAACAGTTCAAAGTACTTCGCTGTAGAGGTCTCACCTGTGTGGACGTACATTTTGCCTCGCTGTGTTACCCGGTCGCGATGAAATTATCAAATTTTACGCACTTTTTGAAGCCAGGAGAATACTAACATCAAATAAATTGGTCAATGCATTATTTACGAACAGAAAATGAACATAAGATAAGAAAAAAATGCATAAAATCTAAAGAACACGAAAGGAATACTACATGTCGGCCACGAGGTTCAGGTGTGCAATCGGGTGTAACGAAATCGAAGGAGGTATCTGTGTGACGATGCCTATTTACGAGCGGTGGTCAGCTTTAAGGTACATGAAAGATTCACAGTCAATATATCCAGTGTATGTAGTATTATACATGTAAATGAGATAGGATAGAGTCATCAAGCAACATATCGAACAAATACATGTTAAAAATCATTTCATGCATATCTTTTACAATTATAATTACGCTATGCTATGGTTATGATTTTAATGATATGCTATACTATTTTTATGATATGCTTAACTAATACAATGATATGCTATACTAATACAATGATATGCTATACTATTACAATGATATGCTATAAAACTTTGAAATGAAAGGCTTAACGATAAGATATGTTATGGTATGCTATGACAATTGCACGAAAACGCCTCTTTATACAGAAGAGTTCAACACATTTGAATTACAATGATAAGAAGCTAAAACCCACCACTGTTCTGTAATATTAACATTATTCCTCTAAAATATAATCATTTTAAAGCGAGTTGAACCATGATGTATGCTATGTTATGGTATGATTAATGGCATTCATGAGATTATATGTAACGGTATTGGATTCCAAAGCAGTGGTATAAGATTTCAGTGCTCTGTTACATTGTATGCAATGGTGTTTGTTGTAAAAGATTCATGTATGCCTGAACTGACTGAAAGCATAATTAAGACTTGTTTAGATGAATTAACATAATATATTGTCCGGAATGCACAAAAAATGCATGTATTTTTATACGGTAACTTTTTATCTATGACACAAACTAATTTAATGGTAAGACGGGGACGCCAAACACGTCAACTTCACACAGAGTGAGGGCCTCTTTTGTTTTGGAGATCTTTACGAATCTCCCCTGTAGTGATGTTGGACAGTCGAAAACGACCAGCTGTGATGCAGTACCCGGGCCAGCAAAGAAACCACAGACATGGTTTACATCTGATTCTGACAGCCCTACTGTGACGGTAACATCATGCAGCTTGTATGACACATCTGAAAATAGTCAAATTATGGTCATTAAGGGTATGTACAGAACACTAGAACATGGTACTACACTAGTTGCACGGATCGATTCAGTAAGCTTTTTAAACAGTCCGCTTCAGTTTCTGCACGGTTCAGGCTTTGTGAATGGTTTGCTTGCTTTTATAATGAGGTGAACGTGGCCTGAAGGTTTAAACTTTTTGCGATAGTGATTTTAAAAGCAACAGACAAATAAATACAAACCCGAAAATTAGGGTAACACATAACTTTTTATTCTTCAGGGATATGAGACTGATTGTATTCATAATAATAGTCCTTATTGTCTTATCTTATACCTGCAAAAACCTTAGTATATTAATATTAATTATTTCTAAACATTTGCAAGATAATAAAAGCAGCATAACGGCTGTTTTTATGAAGAAAATGTATATATACACAGGATTTCTTAGATTGGTTTTGTATTTACAAATCTCATATAACTATTCAAGAATATAATGATCTGTTTTATTAAACTTGCCTTTCACTCCTAAAGTTTAGACAGTTATTAACTGTTATAAAATCTTTCAACTCATTCTTTTTTTCTATTAAGTTATTCACTTTATGTGGTCGTGTACATGTTCGTATATGCAAGTCTTTTGTCTGACACGACATCTTGTATACAGTTTATGTGTTAACAAATGATATTACCAAAAAAGCTGCTCCATCCGACACCCGGGCTCATGATTTTCACAAATTTGAATTAACACTACCTGAGAATGCTTGCCTGGCTGATTGATTTCTGAGAAAAAGATTTGTAAAGAATTACTCAATATATGATCCTTTGTAAAATTCGACCCCCCATTGTGGCCCCACCCTACACCCGGGGGTCATGATTTTCACAACTTTGAATTAACACAAAAGTGTCAGCTTTCTTGGCCAAATGGTTCTTGAGAAGAATTCTTTTAAATTTTTCTAAAAGAAAATTCCTTGTAAAAGAAAGAACGTGATCCTAAATTTTTAAAACTTTGAATTCCCTTAGCCTTAGGGTGCTGTTGTGTAAAGTTTGGTTGAAATTGGCCAAGTTGTTCTGGAGAATATGTTGAAATTGTGAAAAACTTACGGACGACAGACAAAATGTGATCAGAATAGCTCACTTGAGCTTTCAGCCAAGGTTAGCTAAAAAGTGTTTTTTTAAAGAAAAATAGTACTGGTTCATGTAATCTAACAACAACATGTAAAAATCTGTCATTACAGTAGTCATTTTTTAACCGAGTTTTCCAACGAAAAAATCCGGTTATTAAAATGGTGAAAATGGCGGGCGGCCGGGCGACTGCCAAAAGGGTACCCTCATTGTACAGATAACTCCTCCTACATTTTTTCAAGATAGGAAGTTGTTCTTTTGCAGATCAATTGTACATATATCAGAGGTGTGCATATTGCAAGGATTTGATTTCTGATTATTTATGAAAAAATACCAGCTTTTGAACTTAGTCATTTTTTGGCAAACTATTGCATATAGGGTACCCTCATTGTACGGATAACTCCTCCTACAGTTTTCAAGATAAAAAGTTGTTCTTTTGCAGATCAATTGTACATATCAGAGGTGTGCATACTGCTAGGATTTTGATTCTGATTATTTATGAAAAAAATACCAGCTTTTGAACTTAGACATTTTTTGGCAAACTATTGCATATAGGGTACTCTTTGACCTTATCCATTTCACTGGATACGGGTTAACATGGATTATGGATACAGTTCACATAAAAGAAAACCCGGTTTGCTGTCACATTGACAGCTTTTCATTTGTTAATTACTGAGTTATATCCCCATTTTTAGAAGGTCAGTAAACATTAGGATTTTATTACATGTATGGTACATACTGATTGGATTGGTATCATTGCAGATACATACTTTAAGTCTTAGGTATTTTAAGTACAATTATAGAGTTTGCGTGTACATGTATCAAACCTGTCAAACGCAGTTGCTGAATAATATATAGTTAAATGTACAGCTTTGTTTAGACATACGACACAATAAAAAAATCTTAACAATGTGATTCACGTTTATTTTGATTCCAAGTGAGAAATGCAGAGACCTGTCATACTATTTCAGAAGGAAGACGACTTACAACAGCAGTACTTAACCTGTAGGCATCATTAGTATTATAACCATAAACCTGTGTTTGCTTTTAAAGAAATCATTGTTAAATTACTTATGTATTGTCATTTTAAAGACAAAAGCGATTTCATACTAATCACCGCTATAAAATTAATGTTCTGTTCCTGACTGAACCCTTTTACATTTTATGTAACGTGTTTGTTGGGTGTATTCCTGATACTCATTAGTACAGAATATCATAATGGGGTTTGAGCCAAAGGAATCTCGAATTCCGTATAACATATAATGAAGAAGAGGCCCATGGGCCACATCGCTCACCTGAGGAACAATAGGTATGATAAAGTCAGCTTAATGGAGTCATAATACAATCTGGACAATGTACATTAATACATGTAGATCCTGTATAAATAAAATCCATTTTCCCCCCTTGGAACTCGGATAGCCCTGATTGCTGAAAATATTTACATGAGCAGACTTTAATCACCGCTCCTGCACATATATAGGGAATCAACGTTATGCAGGCAGGGATGACCGCACACCTACGCAACTCAACAGGTACCAACGTTAATGCAAGCAGAGATAACGCAAGCAGGGATGACCTCACACTTGCGCCAACAGCTCAACCTAACGCAGGGAGTGCCGCACACTTGCACTAGAAAGGCCAGAACACCAGCAAGGATGACCATACACTAGTGCTCCGCCGCAACCACCACCAATACAAGCAGGTATGACCGCACACTTGTATCAATGCGATACAGGGCAGAAATGTCCGCACATTCTGTATCGTTGGTTAGAAAAACACGAAGACTAGAAAGAGCAGGGATGTCAACACCCTCAATCTCTCCGTACCTGTTCAAGTTTAACCCCAAACAGTCACTCATTGCAATGCAATAGACACTGTCCCTATATATGTGCCAGCCTAAAACAATTCATAGAATCTAAAAATTGGAAATCCAAAATAAACAAACTAATCCAGCCTAACCCAAAACTACTTATGCAGAACAACTTATATACATTAAATATTTATTATTGTATAAAAATAATCATCACATTAATTGGTTAACAGTGGATGCATTAATTAAAATAATCAAGAATCAATAAATCAAAGCCAATAACCCAAAACAGTAATACAACTAGATCTCGTTACGAGTAACGAGTAGGTCTTCCGTCCGATTTTGTTTTCATATGATACGATGAAATATCGATATTCTCTGTCAAATCTGCGATCTTGGTGAATCTAGGTTTTTTGTCTCGAAAACGGACGAACAAAAGAGGTTTATGAAAATAAAAGCTAGGTTTTTTTTTTATACATTTGTTTAGTGTACAGCACTGTTAATCATGTTAATCATCGAAGATGAAACACCAAAGGTAATCAGTTAAACTTGTGAAAAAAATGAATTGTTTGAACTCTTCTGGTGAGTACCGGAAGTGACGGTTGACAAAAGAAAACCCGTTAAATATATCTTCAATCGATTGTCTATCATTTATAAAAGTTTGTGTCTCAATCACTTACAGTGACTAAACTCTCGCTGGTATCAATTTTGTAAAAAGGCTAGGTACCAAAGATATTTGAAATCTTGATTGTTTTCAAGTTATCTGTAATATAGTTTACGAGTGTCTTGGCCCCTCATTTAAGGGACCATCCCCTTTTTCTTGAGTTCAATCGAAAGGTCTCACGAATACTAACTTTGTTCTTACACCCATCTAAAATTGTTGTTCATGTTTGAGATACAAATGATTGAATATTTTAGGGGCCAGCCCTCTAGATCCTTAATGGGGACAGACTTTAGAGTTTTGATTAGTGGAATCGATTAGAATCATCAATGCAAACATTTTCTTTTCTACATTGCCTAACAAAATATGTCTCCTTCTCCAGATATATTGCATCAAAGTTTAAGTACTTTGGCCCTTTAAAATCCTTAATTACTTCATAAATGGGTGTGAAAATGATTTTACCTGATAAATATTGCTACAATCAACAACTTTGCTTCTATGTTGCATTATAAAATTTTGATCGTTTTTAAGTTATTTGTAATAGAGTTTACGAGTGTCTTGGCCCCTAATTTAAGGGGCCAGCCCCTTTTTCTTGATTTTGTTGGAAAGAACGTTTAATTATCTACTACTTTTGTTATATATATCTTAACAAAATATCAACTGATAAAAAGATACAGATGAAAACCTTTGAAAATTTTGAATGAAAACTCGTACTCAATTTTCGAGCCCAGGCGGGCTACAAGAAATGGCGCCACTGGTGTAAAACAACATAATAGTGCACAACTTCAAACTATAGACTACCTATCCTGAAAATTTCATAGTCATATCTCTCATAGTTTCTGAGATCAGCTCTGCACAAAATGGGTCGTGAAAATGTGCAAAATGGCCGATAAATCGGTACCGGAAGTGACGACAGAAAAAATCTCAAAAACGTATGAAGTTTACATCAAGTCCCATCTTCTGTGAAAAAATGATTGAAATCGGTGGAATAGTTTTCGAGAAATCGCGTGCACAAAATTTGTGGAAAAAAATAATAAGAAGAAGAAATCGTACGAAAACTATAAGGTCTTCCGTTGGAAACGGAAGACCTTAAAAAGATTCTAATGAAAAAATAGCTGCCTGCTTCAATTTTATAGTCATATCACATGTTGAGTATTGCAGATCTCAAAAAGATCCTTTACAATTAATTATATATGGGATATTAAGCTACATCAAACTCTGAACCTTCTTGTGAGGCCGAAGAATTGTCATGGAGCCAAAGTCTTAACAACTAAAAAGAATCATCTTGCTGATTAGTTTCTGAGAAGAAGATTTTTAAAGATTTACTCTTTATTCCTATGTAAAACTATAACACCCCCCCCCCCCCCCCCATGTGGCCTCACCCTACCCCCAGGGGTCATGATTTTCACAACTTTGAATCTACACTACCTGAGGATTCTTCCCACACGTTTCAGCTTTCCTGGCTGATTAGTTTCTGAGAAGAAGATTTTTAAAGAAATACTCTATATATTCCTATGTAAAATTTCGACCCCCCCCCCCATTGTGGCCCCAACATACCCCCGGGGGTCATGATTTTCACAACTTTGAATCTACACTACCTGAGGATGCTTCCACACAAGTTTCAGCATTCCTGGCTGATTAGTTACTGAGAAGAAGATTTTTAAAGATTTACTCTATATATTTCTATGTAAAACTTTGACCCCCCATTGTAGCCCCAACCCAACCCCAGGGGTTATGATTTTCACAACTTTGAATTTACACTACATGAGGATGCTTCCACACAAGTTTCAGCTTTCCTGGCTGATTAGTTTCTGAGAAGAAGATTTTTAAAGATTTATTCTATATATTCCTATGTAAAACTTCGACCCCCCATTGTGGCCCCACCCTACCCCTGGGGGTCATGATTTTCACAACTTTGAATCTACACTACCTGAGGATGCTTCCACACAAGTTTCAGCATTCCTGGCTGATTAGTTACTGAGAAGAAGATTTTTAAAGATTTACTCTATATATTCCTATGTAAAAATTCGACCCCCCATTGTGGCCCCAACCTAACCCCAGGGGTTATGATTTTCACAACTTTGAATCTACACTACCTGAGGATGCTTCCACACAAGTTTCAGCTTTCCTGGCTTTCTGGTTCCACACAAGTTTCAGCTTTCCTGGCTGATAAGTTTCTGAGAAGAAGATTTTTAAAGATTTATTCTATATATTCCTATGTAAAATTTCGACCCCCCCCCCCCATTGTGGCCCCAACATACCCCCGGGGGTCATGATTTTCACAACTTTGAATCTACACTCCTGAGGATGCTTCCACACAAGTTTCAGATTTCCTGGCTGTTTAGTTTCTGAGAAGAAGATTTTTAAAGATTTACTCTATATATTGCTATGTTAAACTTCGACCCCCCATTGTGGCCCCACCCTACCCCCGGGGGTAATGAATTTCACAACTTTGAATCTACACTACCTGAGGATGCTTCCACACAAGTTTCAGCTTTCCTGGCTTTCTGGTTCTTGAGAAGAAGATTTTTGAAAATTTCTCGAAATTTTTCATTAATTTCTAATTATCTCCCCTTGAAAACGGGTGTGGCCCTTAATTTTCACAACTTTGAATCCCCTTTGCCTAAGAATGATTTGTGCCAAGTTTGGTTGAAATTAGCCTTGAGTTCTTGAGAAGATGTTGAAAATGTGAAAAGTTTACGGACGGACAGTCGGACGGACAGACGGACGACAGACAAAATGTGATCAGAATAGCTCACTTGAGCTTTCAGCTCAGGTGAGCTAAAAACTGTACCTTTAATGTTATGATTTTCAATATTCTTACGAGCGTATTCAAAATCTTATTTAATCCTATCATAATATTCTGGCTCTATAAACTGAGCTGATATATTGTCCCATTCATGTATGTAATCCGGTAATTGTTCAAGCATTAATATCTTTAAAGTGTTACATTATTACAAAATAATACCAATTATACAACTTCTATTTTCAGAGAATACAAAAACAGATCAACAATGAATTTTTTTTTTTTGGGGGGGGGGGGGGGTTAACATTTTAATTTCACATATTTGACATAATGTATGGACATAGAAACCAAAATCTAACCTTCAGTGTTTTCTTGATTTACCATATTTCGATTCAGTTTACAATGTTTTTTTTTACACTTACCTCCGTATTTATCTTTTCCCCTGTTGAGTATTCTGACAGATGTGATGTAATACACAGCCTGTAGATCCACCCTCCACCACGGATTGTTGTCGCCATCATCTGTAACTGTACACTTGTCTACAAGATGATTCGTTCCTCTGTTGCCATCCACTGCATTTGCGGCGCTATAGTCAGATTTTGTTGATGACTGTTTGGCAGGTTTACCTAATGCGATGTTCGGCAGAACTGTCAACAATATTCCAAAATATAAGATAATGATAAGAAGATACTAATTACTATATTGATAGCTAAACTTCCTTTCATAGATAGAGCTGTCATTAAAAATTTCTGAGGATAGCTAAATGACTTGTATTCAACACTTTTTAGCATCAGTATGTTACATGTTGAACATTGTAAACTAGTTCCATATGAACAAGAGTAGGCTTGCAATGAAAACACCAAAATTTGATGAAAATATGCATACCTAATAATACACTTTAAAATTTTCAGGGTAGGAATCTTATCTCCTTTAAACTTAGCTAGTGTGTCATCAAACGTTGTATAGCCTAAAGGCCCCAACTACATTTTTGTACTGTTTATTATCTGCATTTGACTCCTATTTATAATTTCGCAACAAAGTTAAGGTGGCAGGGGGGGGGCATTTTTTCACAATTCACTGTATCTAGGGAAAGTGAGTTTTCGAAACTCTGTACATGTAACTAGAATTCCCACGTTTCCATTCAGCACAGATACCTTTCACTTCTTGTAAGGCCAATAACTATTTTTCTGTGAAAATTAATAGCCAGAATGAGTACATTTTTCACCAAAGTGGATTCCCTGAGATTTCAACACTCTTTTATTTGCCCATTTCTCTTGATATCAGCTTTTTAGACCTCCCAAAACTTATTTCTCTGTAAATGGTTTACCTTCCATACCGAGCGTATATTGCATCATCACACGTCAGAAGCTTACTGGTTTATAGTCTACTTTGCCCCATCCACCTACTCTTTGTGTTATTCAACTCCCATCTGTACGAAAGCCGAGAAGGATCATTCGAGATTCGAGATTCAAAATACGAGATTCGATATACGAGATTCAAGATTCGAAATTCGAGATTCAATATCTAAATTAACCAATCAAATCATGGATCTGAAACCTATATCCACGCAACATCAAAATGTTCTAAATAAATATCATTCGTACATGCTCTTTTTTACAAAGAAATGTCTTAATAGCTCTTGTATAGTGGTTATAAAATAGTTAAACTAACATTGATGAATTAACCCCACACAGTTTAAACAATTAAATTAGTGATAACACTGTTGGCTTTGCGAATCTAAGTAGTTTTGTTTGCCCTGTATGTATTTTCCCCCGAACAATTTTAACCCGAAGTGTATTCGCCCCAACTGTGTAAAAATCGGCTCGCGAAGAAATATCTGTTTAATCTAAATAATTAAAACTGAGTGTGGTTTTAGCTATGAAACGAAATTCAATGAAATAAACAACATGTCAAAATATAGGCTATGATAAAATTTTTAACCATAGAGGATATAATGATTTACAACCTCAACGACAACAATCCAGATAGGAATAGTGTATTGTAGGGTATGGCAATGCCATTAATTGTCGATATGAGAGAGAGAGGAAGAGAGAGAGAGAGAGAGGAGAGAATTTTGTAGTGTCAATTTTGATTTAGAGTTTGAAATTGATTTGATTTGATACAAGGCATTACAAGCATATATAGACAATAATTAAGCCTCTAAAACGAGAAAAGAGAGGAGGTAGCTAGGGTAGGGCATAGCAACTAGCAAGCTTTAATTTTAACCACCTAGCATTTCCTTTTTCTGTGAGGGGGTTTGGGGTATTCGTGATGCATTACATTAGCTAGCGAAAATGATAAAAAAAAAAAAAAAACATGAAATTTTCAATTGTGTTCGGATGTTGTACTCCAATAATCTGTTTTCAGTATATACATTTCAAAGGTGGGGGGGGGGGGGGGGGGGGGTTATATAGTCCTAATTAATTTGTCAGTTATTCTGTCCCCACTTTGTTTTCTCTTCGTTTTCCAAGTTTTTTATTAATTGGTTCGGCAAATTATTATAAACCTTTCTGTGTAGCTACATAACGATGCACTGTGGATAAATTATGAGTAGTTTTACTTTTGATAAACAGGTACATATCCGTACTTGATTTTTAATTTGACTCTTATAATCGGATTTAATATTCCAATAAATATAGGGTAGGAAAGAGTATACGGGACTTTTTTGCGGATATCCTACTGTACCATTCATTCAACACAGGTATTAGCACAAATCGAGTTCGACTTTCCTTTTCTTATCCACTGGAATTAAAGCTATTAATTTTTGAAAATATTTTGAATTTATGGCCTGATTATATATAAATTAGAGCTGCGCTGGTGCGTCTATTTACCCAAATGGACTAAAATATAACCAAATGAATCTAAAAATTTTGACAAAATAAGCTTTAAACGTACGACTCATTTTTCAATTCTAATGTCCTTTAGAAAAATCTTGAACCACATACATTTTAGCAAATAAAACGACAATTGTTTCATTTTTTTTATGGGGAGGGTGGTGGTGCCGGTAAAGGACATGTATTGCTTGTGGCAGTTGTGCTATATTCTCATTTGTTATAATAGGTAATACTACATATTGATATAAAATGAAAGTTTCCAATTACACTGTACATAGCTTCTATCATGCATTTTGACCCGTGCGATAGTTTTAAACAATTCTCAAAGCATTTAATGTATTTCAACCGATCCTTTTTGAAATTTATTTTTCTGGATCCCCGCCTGATACGTCCGCCTTTTTGTATATTGGAATTACATGTACGTTGATCATATGTACACATTAACTTAATCGGCTATGTTATGTGACGATAACATTTTTTTTATCAATGTTTGCAGGATAGGTACCAAATAACAGCCTATTTGTTGGTTTTTGCAGTGATTAATTGAGATAATTTGCCGCCATCTTTTATGCATTCCACACACGATTCACAGTTTCTTTATTTGGTATTCTGTGTGTATGGCGACAAATTGGTAAATTTGCACCACTCGCCCCCTTGTAGCTTCACCCTGATTACATTTTATCTGGCTAAGTGTAATGTAGTAGTATATTAAATACATACATCTTTGTTTGCAGTGCTTATTTACATCTTTAGAGATTTACTTACATACAAAGAAAACATTTGTATGATTTATATGTAATTACTGTCAATTTTTGGTGCGGGGAAGGTGGGAGGGTAGGAAACTACCGAGAATCTTGACGTGGCTGTGATGCATATGATTGTCTATACCTTTTATTCATTCTTGTTGATATATCAATCAATGAATTATAACAAAATACAACAATCAATTTTGAAATATTCATGCACAATCAAATTTTTAAAAAGTTTTACTGTTCTCTGCACAAGAAATCGGCAATGTGAAAAAATTGGCACCATATCATCTCTACCTTTAATTGTAAAGAGTAGGTATCCTTCTATATTGAAAGCAATTCCAAAAGTAAGACTCATAATAAAATAAGTTGTTTACTGAGGCAATGGAAAAAAATTATATTAATTAATAATTCCGTATGATGCGATAATATCTCAATGATTTGTTTATAATCATA
Organism: Magallana angulata; assembly: GCF_025612915.1. Taxonomy (NCBI): domain Eukaryota; kingdom Metazoa; phylum Mollusca; class Bivalvia; order Ostreida; family Ostreidae; genus Magallana; species Magallana angulata. The sequence goes on from NC_069115.1 coordinate 12,022,581, forward strand.
GTACTAGTGTATGACTGTATGCATACATAAAAAGATAAGTAATGCTTATATTTATTGGTGAAACTGAACTGATTATTTATATTTTGATTATTTTAATACATGTACTAATCTTCATGCGCGGATCTAGAAAGGAGGGGGTCAGGGGATCTGGACCCCTCCTCGGGAAAATTGGAGCTTATTAAATTTACATAGTAAAATTATTTAAAATTGACCTAGGACCCCCCTACAGAAAAATTAGCTACGCTTATGAAGTTCTCTACCATAACTGCATTTTTACACAAAAGGGGTAAATAAACCCGGGGTTTAAACCATTACTGGTGGTGAAATACCCCAGGGTTCAAACGCATCAGGTGGAAATGCACCAGGGCAAACAAAATCACTTAGATCCGTGAAGCACACTGCATTATTACTAGTCTACTTAGATATTCCGTGTAAAAGTAAATACAAATAATTATTAGTTAGGTAGGGAGAAGTGAACATAGCATTTATTTGTATATAAGAGCATGTACGGATGATCTTTATTTAGAACAGTTTGATGTCGCTAGGATACACATTTTCAGATCCTTGATTTGATTGGTTAATTTAGATATTGAATCTCGAATTTCGAGTCTTGAATCTCGTATGTCGAATCTCGTATTTTGAATCTCGAATCTCGAATGATCCTTCTCGGCTTTCGTACATCTGTTACTTGCTATTTCATTGAGTAAAGTCAACACAGCAGTCTTAGTCACAAGTTTCATATTTTGCTTCTGATTCTCATGTACATTACATTAATGACTTTTAAATTGCATATCAATTTTACAGTTATTATAATTTCTGAGAGAGAGAGAGAGAGAGAGAGAGAGAGAGAGAGAGAGAGTGTTTGTGTTTGAGAGTTTACCTTCATTACAGAGTGCCCCTGTGAAATCACCTGCGCATGTACACTCGAAAGATCCATTGTAGTTACTGCATGTTCCTCGTTGTGACATGGATTATCCAGACATTCATTAATATCTGAAAAGTTTACCAGTTAAAATATATTAACTTACAGTTTCATAAGTCAGACATTGAAAGGAGCATGGTTTTAAAAAAGAAAAGTTATTATTGTCTTACAAAGCGCATCATAATTATAATATAAAGATAAATTATAATGTTACGCTATGTGATTGAATATACTGGCATTATAAACATAGTCCGGATTTAAGGGGGATGTGCGGCCATCTTATAAATTTGAGGATAAGAATGTACCCAGTTCTTGAACTGACTTGTTTCTGCCAGAAACTGACCGAAATTGTTGCCAGAAGATACAAAAGCCATAAATGTGAGATTTTACATGGTGTTTTGTATGCATATTGTGCACACAAGAACAGGACAGTACCTTTTTAATCACATAAAACAGCTGTCGAACTGCGCAGCTACAATTTAGAAATCTAAAAACATGTGATCAGGATTTATCAAACCTGAATCCACACAATATTCATTAACATTTTTTAAGATTTAGAATTTAAAGAAATCATGATTAGATTTTGCTTCTTTCACCTAAGATAATAAAATATGCACGGGTTTATATTCGAACAATATATTCAAGGAATGCGAATATTTCATCTATTTCAACTCTAATATCATATTTTGCTTAAAGATATATGCTTGTATCGTCCACATATTTATGAAGAAAAAAAATTCATACGAGGTTGAAAAATATCCCCCCCCCCACCCCCCCCCCCCCCCAAAAAAAAAAAAAAAAAAAAATTAAAAAAATTGATACACTTAGTTTAGGAAATTTCTTTTGCGAGCAAAATTAATAATGATTTGTCGAAGTATGTTAACATTTTTGCAATACAATATTATCCGTGAACAATTTTGCAGAAAAAATATTAAATATAACAACCATATTAACAGCCTTCCTCTTCTTTATTTTTTTTTTTGAAAAGACTCTTTTTGTATCTTATCGACATTATTATGATATTGGGTCATAATGGATTCACAGTTTAAATTTTTGGATTAAAAGATCCGCATTTCGTTTTTCTTTTATAAATCAAAACATTGTACATGTATCATATTTTTTTTTTTACAAAAAAAAGTGATATATCATATACAGAGGACATTCGTATTTTAAAAAGACGAATAAGCAATGTTCAGACAGATACTCTTCATCTTTCGTTTTTAATAGAAAATATTAGGTACTTTCAATAATATGAATTGATAAGAACCGACAATGGGAGATTCAAAGTTAAATTGAACTAAAGTGTGCTAGGTTTTATTTCCTCAAAAAGATTTCAAGATAAGTGCAGACTGGAGAAGGTTGTACCTGCTAATGTTTTAAATGCAGACCTTTACCTTAGGAGAAAAAAAAACAAAGAAAAAACATGGTAAAAAGTACAGAAAACAAAAATGTTGAAATATTTGATAGATACATGTATGAAGGCATTACTTTTTCAATGGTTTATGTCTATCATTAACAACAATTAGCTCTTTAAAAATAATATACAAGCTTCAGTGCGTTATGTTGTTTGCACAGCTGTACGTGTTTTATTTCATGTTCATAGGAACATTTTAATTGTCAATCAATTTATTTGCTAACACTTTCACTGCGTTGTTCAAGACTGATGGCATTGCTGGTGCCGTGAATGTGGCTCAGTACTCGTGATATCCAAGGAAATAATAATAAACCCGTTTCATTTTACATGTTGTGTAATTGGAACCAAAAAAATTAATTTCCTGGTTTCATTTACATCCATTTAAAATATCAATTATTATACAAAATACTAAAGCATTAATGATTTACTTCCTCGCATATCAAATTAGCATATTCACCTGTACAGACAATGTCGTTTTTCCACTCTCCGTTTGACTAACAATTCAGCCGTCCTGAACCAGACTGGGAGTATCCGTCAGCACATGAGGCGTGTATCCTCCTGTGTAAACCAATTGCGTCCTCACGTTTTATTGAACCCAGATCTATTCCTTTTATATCGGGAATTCCACAATCTTATCAACAAAAATACAATAAATTTCAACAGTGAAATTAATCTGATCAATACCTCGGACAAGAGGCTACATTTTACTTTACAAAAAGGTACGACAAGTTGTCAATGTCAATTTTTCTAGTCCATTGTAATTGTTTAAGTATTTAATTATATCTAACAATTTAAATTTCTTGACATAAATTTAGTATATTGTGTTAGATTAAAACATAATACTTTTTGACAAATGGACTTTTATTATTCTGGTTTAGATGAGTTCTTTTGTTAGAGAAAAAAGCTCTAAGTTTTTGTCAAAATGCATAAGGACAACCAAATATGTAGATGTACATTTAACACATGTACACAGGATGAACCTCTGCCATTCAGTCAACTGAATGATAACTGAATGGTCTTGAAAGGTGACTGAATGGCATAGCTATGCCATTCAGCCACATTTCAGTTACCTATCCGTCACCTTTCAGTTAACTGAATGGCAGAGATTCATCCTGTGGTAGATTTTTAATTGTATCTAATTATACCCCTGCTCCGAAAGAGAGGGGGTATACTGTTTTACCCTTGTGTGTCTGTCTGTCTGTCTGTCTTTCGTCCGTCTGCCTGTCTGTCTGTCCGTCCGTAACAAAACTTTCTGTCGCATTTATCTCAGCAGCTATTTATCGCAGATGCTTGAAATTTTAACACACTATTTGTTTGGGCATGCAATATTGTGGGATATATTTTTGTACCAATCAGACGTCAACTTCCTGTTAAATGACGACTTTGCTTATTTTTTAACCAAAATTTTCAAACAAATTTTCGTCAAAGATTTCTCAGCAACTATTTATCGCAGATGCTTGAAATTTTTACACAGTATTTATATAGGCATGCCATATTGTGGGATATATTTTTGTACCAATCAGACGTCAATTTCCTGTTAAATGATGACTTTGCTTATTTTTAGCCAAATATTCAAACAAATTTTTGTCAAAGAATTATCAGCAACTGTTTATCGCAGATGCTTGAAATTTTAACACACTATTTGTTTAGGCATGCTATATCCTGGGATATATTTTTGTACCAATCGGACGCCAACTTCCTGTTTAATGAGTACTTTGTTTATTTTAGCCAAAATTTTCAAACAAATTTCCGTCAAAGATTTCTTAGCAACTATTTATTACAGATGCTTGAAATTTTAACACGCTATTTGTTTTGGCATGCCATATTGCGGGATATATTTTTGTATCAATCGGACATCAACTTCCTGTTAAATAATGACTTTGTTTATTTTTAGCCAAAATTTTCAAACAAATTTTCGTCAAAGATTTCTCAGCAGATATTTATCGCAGATGCTTGAAATTTTAACACACTATTTGTTTGGGCATGCAATATTGTGGGATATATTTTTGTACCAATCAGACGTCAACTTCCTGTTAAATGACGACTTTGCTTATTTTTTAACCAAAATTTTCAAAAAATTTTCGTCAAAGATTTCTCAGCAACTATTTATCACAGATGCTTGAAATTTTAACCCACTATTTGTTTAGGCATGCCATATTGTGGGATATATTTCTGTACCAATCGGATGCCAGCTTTCTGTTAAATGTCGACTTTGCTTATTTTGCATATTCACATCAGAGCGGGGGTATCACTAGTGAGCATTGGCTCACAGATATCTTGTTGCATTTAAAAAAGGTTACCGGATGATTTTACCTGACAGAACACATTCAAAGAATTTATCCTCAGAATATTTCTTGTGTTTGCATGTCTGGTTGATTTCACAGGGTGAGTTCGAACAAGCACCAGCCAGTTCCTGCCAAATAAAACATTGATGAATACGCGAGCTTACTGTTAATGTAACTTATTTTACCTTCTCTCAAATAATGAGTGTTTATCAAAATGTACAGTATGTATGTATATTATTTCAAAAATTGTATGCAACGGAGTTTTGAACGTTTTAAAGTGGTCCGCTCAGATGACAAATTTTGAACTGCATGTCTATTTTTTTTAAAGTCGTAGATGCGAGAAAAGTTTTGCTGCGTCAAATTTTCTTTATCATCCAACAAATAAATTAATTATGCAGTAACCGTGATATCGTTAAAATATGGTGATTACAAAGCACATTTTCCCGCTTAAATGCCCTTGATGATTTTACCAATTGTCTGCTAGCTGCTTCAACTTGCATGGTTGCAATAAATGGCTGCTGGATCAATTTTTTTAAATGTGACGGTAGTTTTTATTAAGGTCTTCCGTTTCCAACGGAAGACCTTATTGTTTTCGTTCTGTTTCTTTTTCTTCGCTATTTTTCTTTTTTTTCCAACAAATTTTGTGCACGCGATTTCTCAAAAACGACTCCACCGATTTTCATGAAACTTTCAGACATGATAGATACTGATCTAAACTTTATACGTAATTTTTTATTTCGATGACGTCATTTTCGTTTTTGATATATTGACGTTTAAGCGATTTTCAGAGGGTCAGCTTGTCCTGGGATCTTCTCCTTAACGATTGAAGATATTGAGTTCAAACTTTCAGGGATTGTAGTCGAAAGATTGTAGATGTGTCTTTAGGCATTCATTAGTGTCTGACTCAAAAGGCGCTGAAGCTCGCCTGGACCCGGAAATTGGGATTTTAAAAACGTCGTTATTTTTTCTGGTTTTCTTTGTTTATCTCTTTTCTAAAAAATATTTTTTATATACATGTTATGTAAAATGTGTTACGAATTAAATGAACTTTCATTTGATATCAAGAAAAAGGGTCTGGCCCCTCAAATTAGGGAACAAAGGGACTCTTAAGTCTTTTTTAATCTGTAGCCCTTTACTGAGGGATATTTTGTGAAAGGTTATAGAAGCAAATATGTTTATTTTACAATTATGTATCCAAGCAACGTAATGATTTTATCATGTGTTACGTAATTAGGGGTTTTTAGGGGCCAAAAGTCCAAAATTTTGTTCACCCATATCTCAGAAAGGAAAAATATTTTGAAATGCAGTATAGAAGAAAAGATGCCCAAAATGATATACGAAATAATATGCAATCTTCAAAATTTCGTTAAACGGCCCCAATAAGGCGATAAGGGACCGGCCCCTAAAACATTCTTTCTCAGATATCTCAAGAATGGTAACGAATTTCTAAACACTTGTTGAACAAAATGTCTTTATAATTAAATGACTTTTCATTTGATACCAAGAAAAAGGGGCTGGTCCCTAAATGTAGGGACCTAGAGGGCTCTAAAGTCTTTTTCCTATAGCTCTTAACCTAGGGATATTTCGTAATAGATTACAGAAGCAAATATGTTTATCTAACAGTTATGTAGCTTAACAGTATAATGATTTTCTCATGTGTTACGTAATTAGGGAATTTTATGGGTCAAAAATTCAAAATTTTGATCACCTATATCTCAAAAAAGAAAATATTTTGAAATGCAGTGTAAAAGAAAAGATACTCAAAATGATGTACTTAACAACCTGCAACCTTAAAAATTTGGTTCAGCGGCCCAAATAAGGAGATACGGGACCGGCCCCTAAAAGATTCTTTATCAGATATCTCAGGAATTGTAACGAATTTCTAAACAATTGTTGAACATATTGTCTATAAAATCAATTGACCTTACATCTGATACCAAGAAAAAGGGGCTGGCCCTTGAATGTAGGGACCTAGAGGGCTCTAAAGTCTTTTTCCTATAGCTCTTAACCGAGGGGTATTTTGTTATAGATTATAGAAGCAAATATGTTTATCTTACATTTATATAGCCTATCAACATAATGATTTTCTAATGTGTTACGTAATTAGGGGTTTATAGGGCTCAAAAGTCCAAAACTTTGATCACCTACATGTATATCTCAAAAAGGAAAAATATTTTGAAATGCAGTGTAAAAGAAAAGATGCTCAAAATAATGTACTTAACAACATGCAACCTTAAAAATTTGGTTCAGTGGCCCAATAAGGAGATAGGGGACCGGCCTCTTAAACGTTTTTCACAGATAACTCAAGAACGGTGACGAATTTCTAAACACTTGTTGAACAAAGCTCTGACACCTAAAACAAATTAGTATCTGGCCCTTGAATTGTAGACCCTCCTTTCCTGTTTTAAATCATTTTAAGTGTTAAAAAGGAAAATCAAGATCAAACATAAATCTCAAGTTCTAAAATCAGACGGAAGACTTCCTCGTTGCTCGCAACGAGATCGTGTCCAGTAATTATTATTTTTGCTGGGGAAAACACATCAATTGTAAATAGCTAATGTGTCTGAACGTTACACGTTAAAGTAAATTATTCCTTGAAAGCTGTTCTCTGTTGCGAAATTGTGCTGATTTCTCGTCTCAGTTACGTTACCCCATTCAATTCTCACTAATTCAATTAATATTCGAAGTGTACAGAAGCTGAAACAAGTGTATATAACTAAACACATGTGTTTAGAACACATTTTACTCATGACATTGAACTTTATAACAATCTGAATTTGAGAACTTAAACACTAATAAACAACGTCCTTAATAACAAAATAAACAATTAGTTGAAACGAGGCGGATAAGACGGACGACTTGTCTCTTGACTCTCAATTTCTAACTCTTAAACTCTTACTACGACTAACGTATCTTGGAAAAACATACAATAATGAGATTTGATTGGCGTGATAATTGACATATATAATTTATCCAAACAGAGAATATTTATTTATCTCTAAACCGACCATCGTCCAGTTAAATGACTATTTATTCACGTACGTTAATCGGCTGAATGTTATGTAACTACATTGATTCTTTTAGTGTCAAACACACTTGTGAGCTTTTAATTAGGGATCTACAGTACACCCCCACTTAAAGTTAATTGAAATGTTTACACCATTCATTTTCTCACCAAATAAAACTGGTCTGCACGGAAAATAAGAAAGGTAAAATTACGGTACTCTAAAACAACTGAGATATGAAAAATGTTCATTTTCTTCTTAAAAACCTTCCGCCACAAAATATAGTCCCTTTCTCAACTATCTTAATATTGAATTTTTCCTTCACTATTTTATTTTATATAGTTTATTTGGCATTGTAAAAAGGGAATTTACAAGTAGAATTCATATATGACACTGAATTTCCAGACTAGAGGTGACACAAAATGGCTACCCAAAATCAAAGGATCGAACCTCTTTAACTGTGCTGCGTAGTCGGTTTCTAAGGACTTTAATAAATTTACCTTTGGCCAATGATCTTTTTCACTGTATACCCATCCAGCACTGTCCATGTAGTTAGACTCTGCTGTCGTCTTGTTTTCGTAATTCAGTTCACAGTAATTTGCCCCTTTGAAAAAGTTGACTGATTTACACCGAGGTGTCACCATACATTCCGTCACACAGTCCAAGAAACTGACTTCTGTGAATGTCTGGATCAGTTTCCTGTCCAATCTGTGTCCTCGATGAAGTTTAGAGAAGCCCGGTTTTAAGCTGCAATAACACGGCACAAGGAAACTTATTAAAAACCACGGACATCGACAGATTCGGAACAGCAACATTGTACTGCATGTATAAATATACACTTTACAGTCCGAATGCACACTTCGAAGCAATGATAATGCACCGTTTGAGTTTTTAATTGTTATAGAGTTTGTTTTTTTAAATTTTTGATTCCATTATATGCAGAAATGGGAAATCAATATGCACTGAATTGGTAAAATGAATATTTGATAAATAAACTTTGTAAAGCATTTCGAGCTTCAAAAAAAATTTTGGTTGTGTCGTTGAAGCCGGGGAAATGCTATCGACTTGTCAATTGAACGTTTCACCCCACCTTTGGCGTTGAACTTAGGGCGTAATCAGTCATACGTTTCTTTTTTAAATGAACGCTGTATATCTATATGCATTTACGTGTAGTTTTTTGGAATATCTTTTGTGAATCATGTTTGACATCACAGAGAAGGAGAAGAAAATTAGAACGGAGTTTTTTCTCCCCAAATCTATTCCATGGATGGGGCATCCTCTTTGCCCAACTGCACGGGACTCTGCATTGTCCAATTACAAGAAAAAAGTGTAAGTGTAAAAATAATGTACGTCGATGTCTTTTTAAATGTGTACAAGTGTACATAATATATATTTATATTTGATTTCAAATTCAGATTGGTGAGACCGGTGTTGTTTCTACCAGTTCAAGGCGGAGAGAGGTGCAGTTAGCAACGGAGGGTAGATCTGCTATCTTTACCCGAAGGGGAAGGACACAGATCTGGAAGCCATTGCTGGGGAGCTGTATATCGTACAAAAAATAGTCCCCAGTAACGACTTCAACACACAGATATGTTTGTCATCTACACCCCTAACAAAGTTTAAGGTTAAATGCACATACACTATCTCATGGCAATATCTTATCAAAAATCTTTGTAAAATCAATGCATTTAGACAAACAAATTGCTTGAAAATCAGTTAAATTCCATTTGTTAAGCATGATATTGAAATATTGTAAAAGAATATCATCATATAAAAATGTTATTGTGAAGTCCGAGCAGACTGTTATATCTATTGATATTGATCTATCATCATAGACTTACGAATGCACAGAGCTACAGGAGAGATTTGAAGGGGTGATGCAATCAGTGTCGTTTACCAGGTATTACTTTAAGCGTTCCTTTTTTTCTTTTTTTTTTTGAATTGCATTTCCTTTCTTTTATACTATAAGAATACTGCCGGTGTTTTTTGCATTGATCGGTTTTATTCATTTGTTTTTATTATTAATATATATTTTTTAAGGGCATATATTGACGTAATTTTTATAGTTTTTACTTTTACTCTCATTATTAACGTTTAAAAGGGCACAGCTAATCGAATCATCCCCTCGCGACATCGACAGGTTTGGCACACACCCCCCAAATGGTGGTTCGAGTCCCGTTTGGTGGGCAATCAACCATGTCAATCATACACTTAGTATACTAGTTGTATATTTGTTATATATTTGGGAGTAAAAAAGCGTGCGTTTTCTTTCACACTAAGAGAATCATAGCGCATGATGTCGAGTGGTGTGGTGAGTAGTTCAGAACTCCTACTGTAGATATTTTGAGGTTTTCTTTAAAATTGTATGTGGAAATGTTTGCGCTTAGTTATTAAAAATAAACATACATTGTAACAGTACCTTGCTAGAACCACTAAATTTGCATCATGTCACCTTAAAATCCGTTTTCAGAGGCTGTTATGAGCTTGAGCGTTTTCCTTGACTTGACTATTTTCAATTTAATGCATCCGGTTGACGTAAAACAATCATAACCAATGAAATTTCTTGATATAAAATCATATACGTCAAAGGCTAATTTTTTTTTCTATGAAGGACCATTATAGTAATTTTTCTATATTATTTGATGTGTGTTATAATGATATATTTAAAAAATTTTGTCAGCAAAAACAACCAAGGGCGGGAAGGTGTCCATTTTGAAGTGTACAAAAAAGGAAAGAGCCCACAAAGGTCTTAACAGACAAAAAGAAAATCCATCGATCTTTTAGCAAGAGAGAGGATACCCTTTTGGCAAAGGTTATGGGTTATAATTATATTTTTTTTCATATTTTCATATAAAAATGTTCAAGAAGTAAACCCGAAGCAACCAAGATACACCCCCCCCCCTCCACATCACACACATCTTTTTCTTTTATATAGAAAAAGAATATTTTTACTTCAATGTTTGGTCAAAACTTTCCCTCTCCTCTTTCAAATGTGATGCTACGGGTAAGGTAAACTAATATCTAACATAAAATAGGTTTGCTAGCTATAGTCCTTTTACTGATGTTTACTGATGCGCTACGGAGTTAGTTGACCATTTAAGGAAAGAAAAAGATCACGTAAAAAAAAAAATTTGTAAAAATTACGTAAAAAATCAATTTTGTGGATATAAAACAAAATTCTGAAGCAACTTTTCCTTTACACTGCTTTACAAAGGGTTGACCTTTCGTACTATATGCTTGTTGCATCATCGATTGTCAGAAACTTATCGATGTATAATTTACTTTATTATACCTCTGTGAATATTTTCTATGTAAAATTACTATGAACCAGACAACATTGAAATGGTGAACATTACAAAGGGCCCCGCTTATGCTATTATAGAGAATTCTGCTTTGACCTTGACCTATAACTGGAAATTTTTCCAGCTTGCATAGAACTTCTAATTCAATTTCATTCCCCCTTACATACAGGCATTTTTGTTCAATCTGACCAAGATTAAGCATATCTAGGAAATAATCTACTGTTTAAAACTAATTTTAAGAAGATCTGCTATGACCTTCACATTGACTTGGTTCAAGATCACTGCACACCATTAACCAATAAGCTCTGTAAAGGTAAAATATTAGCCAAATAGGGGCTAAAAGGAGAGTATATATATGCTCTTAAAATATTGGTTTTTGTTTGATCTGATATGACATTGACACTTAATCTACAAATATCATTCGAGGTCATTGCATATTCTTTGATCAAATGCATCATGTGGGTGAAGTATGAGCCTGATTGGAGCAACGGGAGAGAAGATATACTCCGGACAAGGATTTTTTTTTTATATAATTCTGCTTTTACCTTCAGTTTACCTTGAAAATAGGTTCAAGGTCACTACACACCCCTACTCAAAAGCTCTGCTAATGTAAAGTCTGAGCCAAATAGGGGTTAGTAGAAAGTATATATTCTCTGAAAAAAGGATTTTTGCATGATCCGATATGATCTTCACCCTTTACCTAGAAATTCCATGCTAGGTCACTTCACATCTTTTAACCATAGAGACACTCTGCGAGTATTAGCCAGATTGGACCAAAGGGAGAGAAGATATGCCCAAGACAAGGATTTTATATATATAATTCTGCTATGACCTTAACCTTATACCTAAAAACATGGTTCAAGGTCACTGCACATCCTTTCCCCAAAGGAACCCTGTGGATGAGGTATGAGCCAGATTTGACCAAGGGCAGAGAAGCTATGCTCCAGTCAAGCGATCTCGGATGGACAGACTGACAAACTGATCATTAGGAGGCGCCCGTATAAACATGCTTTTTATTTAATTTGAAATAGTATCCATGCTATCTGCCCATGGTGAATAGTCATCAAAACCATTCATCAGCAGAATTTGATTTCCCTCCTTTTTGAAACTCAGAACACCTCTGACCTAATCAGATCGCCGCATTAAATACAAAGTTTGATAACTCTAATTTGTTTATCATTAAGAAATTTGCATCGCTGACAAATAAAGTTTTCTTAGGTACAATAAAATACCAATTAACTGACTATTCGGACAATAGCAAGTTTATTGTCCCACTCCACAGCAACTATTTCCCTTGGCTTTGCCTCATGAAATAGTTGTTGTCTTGGGGGACAATAAACTTGCTATTATCCTCATACCCAGTAAAAACTAAATAGGCATAGAATATCCCATCCACCTACATTTCGTGTTATATAACCTCTCGTTTGTAACCTTCAATTTCACTCTCTAAATACAACAGACAACACAACAGTCATAGCCGCAAGTTTCACAATTTATTACTGCTCTCATGTACTTAAAATTAGGGGCCTTAATATTGCTTACCAATTCTAACATCCCTCTAACTATTGATAAGCATTAAAATTCATTTCATGAATCTACGCAACACTGATTAACCTTCAATTACAGTCACTCTCAATTTAAAAAAAAAAATATTGACAGTATTTTATCGGAAACTGTTCCTTGTACCTTTTACTTAGTACACTAACATTTTATGAAAAGACGGTTTGTCGTAGAATAAGAAAGCTAATGCAATTCTGAGAAAAATAATACCACATATTGTCAATTCCATTGAGGTTTAATAAACATATGACCATTTAAGTGAACCAACCATTTACAATAGTAAACACAGATTTACAGTATTTCCATAGTAAAACATCTTTATCTAACTTTTTAGAGGTCAATTGTTGTTCAACCACCTTTTAAAAAGAAACCTTATTCAATATGACATACATGTACTTATGACATTAAAAGTATTGGCACTAGCACAAAAATGATACTCCATAGCCATTTACTAGGACTTTGCTTTAATGCGAATGTATACATGTTTTTATATTACCTGTATATATTATATATAGCAACAAGAGTACAATGGTCCAAACAGGAAGAAAAAGAAGTCAAGGAATATTTTCTATTATTAGTATCTCTTATTCGGTGCGTCTTTTTACCCCAATGAACCCCAATGATACCCAAATGATACCCCAATGATACCCAAATACACCAAATGATACCCCTATGATACCAAATGATATTCCAATGATACCCTAATGAACTTTGAAATATCAATACCCCAATGAAACTAAATGTGTGCATAGTTAAAAGATCTTCCGCGCAAGCGTGTGAATAAACACCGTACATGTATATAATTAATATCAAGGTTTTTTTCCATTTTGTTTTTGTTCATTTTTGACCGAAAAATTTCTTAATTCTTTTTTTAAAAACTTTTCCTTTAAAATTAAAATAAAAAATCCAAACCATGCCTGAATATTTAGAGGAGCTGGCAGGGTTTTAAAAAATCCACACTGAAATGGATGATATATTCAATTTGCTTCAATGTCAAATTTCTCTATAATTTTTTATTACTGTCCCAAATAAGAATTTAAAGCAATTAGGGAGCAAAATTAAAAAGAAATTGGGGAGAGAGGGGGTTAACTCATTCAACTTTCCTTTTTAGCTCACCGAGCTGAAAGCTCAAGTGAGCTATTCTGATCACATTTTGTCTGTCGTCCGTCTGTCTGTCTGTCTGTCCGTCTGTCTGTAAACTTTCCACATTTTCAACATCTTCTTAAGAACCACATGGCCAATTTTAACCAAACTTGGCACAAAGCATCCTTAGCCTAAGGGATTTAAAGTTGTGAAAATTAAGGACCACGCCCCTTTGCAAAGGAGATAATTTTTGAATTGAGATAATTTATGAAAATTTTCGAGAAATTTTCAAAAATCTTCTTCTCTTGAACCATAAAACCAGGAAAGCTGAGACTTATGTGAAAGCATCCTCAGGTAGTGTAGATTCAAATTTGTGAAAATCATGACCCCCAGGGGTAGGATGGGGCCACAATTAACTCTATATATTCCTATGTTAAACTTCAACCCCCCATTGTGGCCCCATCCTATCCCCGGGGGTCATGATTTTCACGATTTTGTATCTGCACTACCTGAAGATGCTACCACACAAGTTTCAGCTTTCCTGGCTGATTCGTTTCTGAGAAGAAATTTTTTTAAAGATTTACCCTATATATTCCTATGTAAAAGGTTGGGCCACAATGGTGGGTCGAACTTTTACATAGGAATATACAGAGTAAATCTTTAAAAATCTTCTTCTCATGAACCATAAGATCAGGAAAGCTTTACCTTGTGTGGAAGCATCCTCAGGTAGTGTAGATACAATGTTGTGAAAATCATGACCCCTGGGGGTAGGGTGGGGCCATAATGGGGGGGGGGGGGTCGAAGTTTAACATAGGAATATATAGAGTAAAACTTTAAAAATCTTCTTCTCAGAAACTTATCAGCCAGGAAAGCTGAAACTTGTGTGGCAGCATCCTCAGGTAGTGTAGATTTAAAGTTGTGAAAATCATGACCCCCGGGGATAGGATGGGGCCACAATGGGGGTTGAAATTAAACATAGGAATATATAGAGTAAATCTTTAAAAATCTTCTTCTCAGAAACTAATCAGCCAGATGATTCTTTATAATTGTTAAGACTTTGGCCCCAGGACAATTCTTTGGCTATAAAAGAAGGTTAAGAGTTTGATGTAGGTTTATATCCCATATATAAACTATTGTTAAGGATCTTTTTGAGAACTGCAATACTCAACATATGATATGACTATAAAATCATCCTGTTAGAAAAGGGACTAATGATTATAAACATAAGAATATCCAGGGGAAAAATGGATTTTATTTATACAGGATCTACATGTATTATTGTACATTGTCCAGATAGTTTGTATTAATTATGACTCCATTAAGCTGATTTTATTATACCTATTGTTTCTCAGGTGAGCGATGTGGCCCATGGGCCTCTTGTTCTGCATTCATCATTTATTCGTAAAGACGTAGAAGTAAAAACTGATGTCTTTCTGTAATGGAAAAGAATCGATATGTCTCTTTTTCTTAAAGTTATGTTGAACTAGCACAACTGACAAAAGCTCCCATCAGGACATAATTACAGGTCACAAACAATCTTTGAGTCAAATTTTAGCTTAAAAAATTCTAATAATTTCCCATCACAAAATATGGCCCAATCGTATGGAGGGTAATCGTGTTCAAAAATCCAGACATGTAAACTTGTAAATTCGAATATGCAATCGTGGTGATGTGTGAGCCTGAGTATGAATATGTGTAATTCTGATCGTGTAACCTATAAAACTCGGGCAAAAACGCATGTAAGATTTGACTCAATTCCTTCGCATGGTGCACATTTTGCAACTTATTTGTTTACATTAGTTAATTAAACCTTCAACTTTGCACACTTTCAATCTGTAGTTTCTGCATTTGTAACTTCAGCTCGGCAATACCACATCTGACATGATACAGATTGACAAATGTAAAGTCTACAAGTTTGTCAAATTTTGACATGACCTTATATGGAAACAGTGACGTCACTGATAGAAAAAGGCTAGCTGCAGGTAAAGGCATGCCGTAATCGCCGGAATAGGGACGGAATAAATTAAAAAAAAGGTATTAGGTAGGCCTATAATCATATTATCTCTGGATAACAACATTTCATAGAGTATTATTTTTCGGAAAATCAAATTATGAGATTGGTGTACATTTTATCAAGATAATGTATAAAAGATGCGAGTAAAGAATTCGATCGGCTTCAGATATCCTCTTACAACTGAAAAAAATTACGTTTAATGACTTTGTTTGAATACACATGTATAAAGATATATATACGCATTTTTATTCATAGGCGTCGGAACCGGGAAGTGTGCGGGCTGGTGGGGGTGGCGGGGGGGGGGGATTAGCCCCCCCCCCCCCTTTCTTTGCCAAGTTAGACCTAACCATTAGGAACAAGCAACAGGGAGGATTCAACCCCCCCCCCCCCTACTTTTTCCTCGCAACAAACAAAATTGTTCCTTAAAAGACCTTAAAGAGAATGAAATACTAATAGTGATATTAAATAATTAGGGTCATTGTAGGTATACTAGCAAACACTCCCCCCCCCCCCCTCCCACCACCACTACCGCCACGGATTAGGAATTTCATGATTTGGGGGGGGGGGATTGGACAGGTAAGATTGGAGTTATTGGTATACCTTCCCCCTACGGATTAGAATTTTCATGATTATGGGAATTCTTGTCAATATTTTTTTTCAATTTGCTTCCGACGCCATTGTTATTAGAGTACATGCAACACATTGTTAAAGTATAGGCCTCGGCTGAATTAAGAAAATATCTCTTCACTTTGTGAAGTTGGTTGATACAAATTTTCTGGAGAGCTAGTATAATACAGCTTTACAGCCACTTGTGAGCTAGCTGCAGGTCTATAGCTCCCTGTCTAAAAATACAGATGGACGACCTGGGAGCTACAGTGCCTCCCATAGTAAAACTTCAATTTACAGCGCACAAAAAATATGCGCTAGTTCTTTATTATTATTGAAGATTGTGTTATTATTTATCTTTCACTTACACAACAACAAAAAGTATAAATACATGTAAAGTAACATACATTTTTCCGCGAAAAATTTCCAAATCTTTGCAGGTCGTTTATTCTAATTAATTCAGAAAAATAACATGAGTAAAAATGGGGTACTCTATATGCAATGTTTTTTCCAAAAATGACTAAGTTCAACAGCTGATATTTTTTCATAAATTATCAGAAATCAAAATCCTAGCAATTTGCATACCTCTGATATATGTATAAATGATCTGCAAAAGAACAACTTCCTATCTTGAAAACTGTTCGAGGAGTTATTGGTACAATAAGGGTACCTTTTTGACAGCCACTCGCCCGCCTGCAATTTTTACTATTTCAATAATCGGAAACCCGGTTAAAAATTCTCTCTCAAAAGCAGCGGAGTTACATGGGACCTCACGGCGGTCTTCGAACCCCATGCCGCTCAAAATATATTTACCCCTTTGGGAAATTTCTTGATCCGTCTCATTTCTAGAAAAGAGTACACATTTACTTATATTCCAGTTTAAATTACATGTCAATTTTTTTTTATAGAGAAATATGATATTAGGCATTTCCTTTTATAATACCATGAGAATTATATTACGGAAATTAGCGCATTCGTCACATCAGCAACGATTTTTTTTCTACATGAACCTCTTCCTGTTTTGTCCAGTTTCAATCATATTCTCAATTCTATGCTCATAGAAAAGAACATCATGCATATGCATTGTTATAAATATATTGAATTTGTTGATCATGTTATGATTTTCAAAGCGGTTCTGTAATAAAATATAAAAACATTTACCATTTAATGCTTTGTTATTCAATATGGTTAATAAAAATATAATTATTTGAATAGTTTTCTTTCAGATATGCATAGTAATATGCATAATTATGTACCCAAGAGGACGATGGACATTGGTTGATACCCAATATATGTAATCAGCAAAGCTTACCCAATCAATGAATTCTCGTGTGAAACGATGTCATGTACCCAATAATGATACCCAATAATGTTTTGAAACAAAGTACCCAATGTATACCTAAATGTGTGTCCGTCTGCCTGTCTGCCCGTAAACTTTTTACATTTTGAACATCTTCTCCAGAACCACTGGGCCAATTTCAACCAAAAGGGGATTCAAAGTTGTGAAAACTAAGGGCCACGCCATTGTTCAAGGGGAGATTATTAAACAGTACTGAAAAACTTTTGAGAAATGTTCAAAAATCTTCTTCTTAAGAAACATTCGGCCAGGAAAGCTGAAACTAGTGTTGAAGCATGCTCAGGTAGTGTGAATTCAAAGTTGTGAAAATCATGACCCCCGGGGGTAGGTTGGGGCCACAATAGGGGGTCGAAATTTTACATAGGAATATATAGATTAAATCTTTAAAAATCTTCTTCTCATACACTTATCCGCCAGGAAAGCTGAAACTTCTGTGAAAGCATTCTCAGGTAATGTAGATACAAAGCTGTGAAAATAATGATCCGGCCAGTGGAAAGGTTGGGCCACAATAGGGGGGTCAAAGTTTTACATAGGAATATGTAAAATAAATCTTTTAAAATCTTTCTCAGAAACTAATCAGCCAAATAATTCTTTATAATTGTGAAGACTTTGGTCCCAGGACAATTATTTGGACTTACAGGTTTAAAGTTTGATGTAGGTTTATATCCCATATATAAACAATTGTTAAGGATCTTTTTAAGAACTGCAATATTTAACTTGTGATATGACTATAAATTCATCCTATTAAAAAGGGACTAATGATTATAAACATAAGAATATTCAGGGGAAAAATGGATTTTATTTGTACAGTATCTACATGTATTAGTGTCAGGCTTGGGGCGAATTACATTGTAAAGTAATGCATTACATTACCATTACTTCATGAATTTGGGCATTAAATTACCATTACCATTACTTGATTTTTTGAAGTAATGCATTACATTACCATTACATGAGTAAAGTAATGCATTACCATTACCATTACTTTTTTTTTTTAAAGTAAAGCTAATAAAGAGTTTTTGCAAATGTTTCAAATATACAACACTCTTTAACATATCTACACCTTCATGCTCAGTATCAGGTTCAAATTCAATGAATAAACAAGAGTCATTCTTTATTTGCTCAATATATAATCATATTGTGGCAATATGAACAACATATTATATGAGTAAAATGATATTTATAGACATTTGGCATGATACAATATCAGATATGAAATAGAGACACAGGATAACATGCGTAACAAAAAACAATTTATGAAATAATGTTGCGGTTTTTAAAAGCTAAATATAGATGTATCCCCAGATGAAACAAATCTTTATGATTTTGGACATTTAATTTTAATAATTTATAAACATATGATTTTTCCCAGTTATATTTCTTAATATATTTTAATCGTATTTCTTTTTCTGAGGACACTTTAAGACAAAAGATTGCTGTTGCACTTTATGATCGAAGTTTCAGAGTGTTCATCTTTTAAATGCATCCATCTTCCGGGCTATACTAAATAAATGTTTTGAAGGAGCAGTCAAAGCTTTGACTGGAAATACTGTTTGACAATCTTTATCTTAGGATAAATTAAGTGCAATAATAGATTAAATACATAAATCTTGTATTTTCTATCAGTCCAAACTAATGTACAGTGTAATTAATATAAGAGAGAGAGAGAGAGAGAGAGAGAGAGAGAGAGAGAGAGAGAGAGAGAGAGAGAGAGAATAAGTAAGATTATTTTCAAATGGGTTATAATATTGGAAGTGATATTGATTTTCATCATGGATGGACAGTGCATTCATTTTGCTTTTAAAGGTGCATGTCTGTCTCCTATTCTATTGTGACATAGCGAAGGGAAGGGGATTGGGGTGTTTAGCACTTCTTATAACAATAGATTGTTTTGATACTTAGATTATCCTGGGGGCATAGTGTGTTGTTGACACATTTCTTATTGAAGTGCAAACTAATTGGAGTAAATTGTTTAAATGATTAAAAACTCTTAATAACAACACTCTTAAAAATGTTATGAAATTGTGCTGTTATCTTTAGTAATAAAAACAATTCAAAAATGAATTTTAAAAAACCTTTTTTAATAAAACATGTACAATTTAAACATTTTTTTCTTAATTAGAATTATTTCTTTCTTCTTTAAAAATAGATTTAATCAAATTCAATTTCAACTTTTCATTTATTCATCACATTTTTTTAAAGTGAACATGCATAAATATGCTTAGTAATGCAAAGTAATGCCATGTAATGCCAGCATTACACTAGATTTTGGAAAGTAATGCATTACATTAGCATTACTTGTAATGCTAAAATTGTGGCATTACTCATTACTAGCATTACTTTGAAAATATGTAATGCATTGCAATGCATTACCATTACATTTAGCATTACCCCAAGCCTGATTAGTGTACATTGTCTAGATGGTTTGTAAAATGACTCAATTAAGCTGATTTTATCATACCTATTGTTCCTCAGGCGAGCGATGTGGTCCATGGGCCTCTTGTTTATTTAGTTAAAAAAAAAACAACCTGAGAATCATAACTACCATATAATAATCATATTAACAAAGTACTTGTTGTTTTATTTAGAATTTTATCACCAGGGGTATATCATTGAGGCAGATTCCAAACAAACAGTGATTTTTCTTTTGGTCCTAGCTTTGTAGTGGGATATATGTCTGTTGCATAGGTAATGATTTTATACGATTTTCTTTTTGACAGGCTGATGGTAGATCACTGAGGATTCTCTTCCAAGGTGCAGGGGAAACGAGAAAGAAAGCAGCAGTGCCAAACAGCGACCAGAACAAATGGTGGAAAACAACGAGGAAAATCAATCGAGCTGTGGATCACAGTCAGTTCTCGTCTTGAGCAACGAACAAGAACTGCGGTCAGTATGTGAGAAGGCCAGAAATGTGAAGCTTTCAAGATCCAAAATGGATGTGTGGTGTGCATCCTTTGTGAAAGAATTTCAATGCTGCCAAAAACTTAGTAACATTCAGAGGACCCAGGCGGAAACCAACCTACAACTGAACAGAACCATGGAACTAATTGAAACGCCACCACAGGAGATAAGCGGCCTCAGTGAATGTCTTAGGCAGCTCCAAACCCCAAGGCCAACATCAGTTCCGGCTAATGAGGTTGCTCAGGAACCCAAACATAAGAGGCAGCCACTCAGTGCTATTCAGTTGTTCGAGAGAGAAAATGCCAGGGAGTTCCTTCCCCTGCTGACCTGTTTCCTGAAGACCAGAAGAAACTGAGGAGGAATGTAGTGACCAGTCCATGCCAGCTAGACTGACCGACCTGGATGAAAATTCCATCCCCTCTTCTCTGGACTTTGCAGTGACAAACAACTCCATCTTGATATCCTGCCCTGCAAACGCCACCATCATTGACGTAAAGTCTCTGAAAGATATTGTCCCAAGGAACTTTGAATTTCCTGTGGTCAATAACCAAACTTTTGTTTAGTGAAGAAGAAATTATGACCAAAATGAATCTCAATGGGAAAAAGGGAAAGGTAAAGATGTCACCGAGACGACGCCACAGTCTTGTACATAGACAACTATGTACAATTGATATTTTTGATATACGACTACAAGTAACTAAATAACTTATAACAAAATGATTTTGATTACTTAAAATGGATAACTTAAGATGGCAACCCTGGGAATTGTGACCTAAACAAAAGCTTGGTATCGACAAATCCAGCAACATGATCTTTAAAAGTATCCATCTTCCCAACTGCTTCCAAGGCGTTAAATAAAACATGGCAGTCATAAGACTTGCAATCTAATTAAAATTAGACGTTTGATCCGCTCGCTTACTCGCTACACAAACATCTAACAACATCCCATAGAGGGTCACGTCAGTGTGACCTTTTAGCTAACCAATGAAATAACATGTCCCGATTCGTTGGGTGAGACTTCGAACTTCTCGGCTTTATCATCAGCATACGTAGATACCCGAGGTGTTCTAAACGAAAGAAAACAAATATGGCGCAGTCTATGACACCTAGGAAAACGTGTGTTTTGGGAGATTCGTGCATTGTTTGCGGGTTTTCTTTCGTACAGCATGAAAGGACTGCAGACGGTAAAGACATAATTCATAAATTCTATCAGTCAAAGCTTAAATTAAACTCGGAAAGGATCGAATACATTAAGAAAGTGAGTGAAAGATCCGACATCCAAGCAGGTATATGCAGAAAATGCTTCAGATCAGTTGAGTCTGTCATTAAAACAGATGAAAAAAACCAAGCTGCAAAACAAAAGATCAGGGAAAGCATAGATTTTGTATGTAGAACACAAATTATATCCCTCCCCTCTCCCAGAAGACGTCTGTTACTAAGAGAATGTTACGTCCTGATCCGAACCCCCCTAACACGAGTGGTACTTGCAGTGGACCGGCAAACCCCCTCGCCAAAGTTTCGTTTGTTTCACCTGTGAAACTGTCCCCATTCCGTGAATTAACGAAGTACAGAAAAATTGCACCACAAACTGAGGTAAAAAAAAAAATCTTCATTTAATGTCTCTCTTGAAAGATTTATAGTTTTAAACTAAGGAATTGAAGTTTTATTATTTGTATTTTTATGTTTACAGATCCTGAGCAAAGTCAGTGAAAAAGAACAAGACTTTGGTAAGTTAATGAGTACATATATGTATATATTTTATAAGATGTTTAAAAACTGTGTTTGTTGTGTGTGTGTTGCTTAAAATAGATTTTAAAAGAATTGAGACATAGATTTTAATATTTCGGATTAAAGTATCTTTCACAGCAGGGATGTATATTAGTATATATGTCCCTGGTCACCGTGATTGAATTTTAAAATGTATTTTTCAAATCAAATATGTATTGCACACCTGTTGTTATAGGAGCAATCAAAATAAAATTATGTTAGATGTGCTTGCTCACTCAGTACTCAAACACAAAATTGTCAGGTAAGTTTATGGTAACGTAATTGACAAATCATTGATTTACCGTTACATGTCTTTACGGCTTAAAATCGTTAAAGGTATTGTTATGTTAGGGTTATTCTACTGATTCCTACTTTAACACATGTAATAATGTATAATGAATGTAATTGTGACAGAACCAGTTCCAAAAACAAAGAGAGCCCTTTTCTCTGTCAAAGAGAACAAATCTGACCAATGTTCCCTTGATGGGAGAGTAGAGGTGCAATGTTAAAATTTGTTATTTTTCATGTTATCTGTTTGGCTTATTTTAAGATTACATTTGTTCTTGTTTTATTTATTTTGAGTTATTGTAGAAAAGCAGAATACTACATGTAGTTGTAATGAATATTTTTGTTGACTTTTAGATTTAACTTTGTTACCTTTGTTTTAGTGTGCTTTGGGTATACATAATTATGTAATTAAAAAGAAAACAAATCTGCAAAGGTTACTATATCTGACAAAAGAACCAACCCAGAAGTAGAATCCTGCTTTTTTGATTTTTGAGACATCATTATTGTAGGTTGTTCCACTATAGTTGACTGTTTTAATTCTGAATTCTGAAGATTCTTCAAACCCTAAAGAATTAGCCTTTTTATTCCAAACTATTGGTCTCTCAATGCATGATTAGTGCATGTGATGAATTAGAATTTAGTTATTAATTTGTTGAGTTTCTGTTTTATGTTCATTCTAACATTATGTTACAAAAGAATTTTTGAAAAAACTTGTACACTAACCAAAAGGAAGAGAGAGAAAGAATGAGAGATAAAGTTTCCAATATTCCACTAATTAGCTTATACAATGACTTTAAATCAGTATGAGAAATATTTAAAAAACGTACATGTATACATGTAATTGAAAATTATTAAATAATTAGTCATAAAGATCATATTATTGAAAAGGTGTATATTTATGTCTAATTTGATAAAAAGTATTAAAATGTATTTCATCATATTTGCATGATTTGATTTTAATTTTGATAGCTTTTTAAACTACCAGGTTGTGGTGCACTATCCATGTGGGAGAAAATCTGCGACTATCAAAGAGGATGCCCATCAACAGATCTGCAAAGCTATAGCAAGAGGTAGAAATGCAGACAGTACCATAGTTGACATTTTGCGTAAACATAACCCAATGGTATTAGTGCAAGGCTCCTGGAAGATTGTGCAAGAAGAATGTAAAGCAGTTTCAAAAAGAGGTTCAGGAACACTACTCCAACAGAAAACCCATGCAGATTTTGTCAACTTCCGATGGGAGAATATCTACCAACAACTGCAGATGATGTGTCCAGCACTTTTATCTATAATAACAGCTACTGTGTCTGACATTCCACCTGTTGTTGGAAGCAAACCATTTCTTCATGCTTTGCAAACTGTAGACATAGCACTTCATGGAAGAAGTCAGGAGATGGCTGTTATGCAGTACATAAATGGTTTTCTTTTATATCATGGTGGATGCACACAGCGGGTATACATGTACTTTGTGTAAAATGTTTCCTTAAAAAAAGAGAATTTTTTTTTTACATTTTTAAAATCTTTGATGCCTCTTGTTTAGTTAACCTGTACCGTTATTATTAAAATGGAAGTAAATTTATAGTTTCATGGTACAATTAACCCTTAAGTATAAAGGCATTCTTATATGATATGTTATGTTTATTTTAGGACATAGAAAGACTATCTCATGTATCTCAGGTTGGGTTAACAGTACATCCACTCACTATAAAGAGAAAGCTACTTGACTGGCAGGATGTGTTGGACAAAGAAATTTTAAAGATTCGGGATTCTTGGGCTGAAGGAGGAAGTGTCAAATATCAAATAATTGGAGACAATTGGGACAAGAACATACTTCCATCATATAGAACATCGGATCGGAAAACTATTTCTCTTCATCTGTTTCATGTGTACGCCATCGTGGATAGAGTTATCCCAACTGAACGTGGCTGTCATGCTTCCGCACCACATGACATTGAAGTTGGAACCTTCATTCCATCCATAGACGACCAAAAGAACTTGATGAAAGAGCTAACATTTATTTTCTCCACATCAGTCATCGCAAATCATCCTGAATTGCAGAAAATATATAGAAAGATCTACCCAAAGCATTTGGAACATAAATATTCTCACTGTGTTGGAAATAAAACAAAACAAGTAATTTTGTTATACATGTAATTATAATTTTTCCTTACATTAAAAATCAGAAGAATTCAGTGTATTAATTGTTGTTTAAATGTAAATTGATATCATTAAAGAAACAGATTCAGTATTGAAATATATACTTTATGAAACATTTTTATTTTATCAGTAAGTAATATAAACCAATTTAGCTTTTAATGGAAGATATACAAGGTTACATTTTTTCTCTCTATTTTTTAAAGTACCCACTTGGACTTTTTGATTGCAACGAGAATAAAACACCTGAGTTGATTCGGCTTTTGAAAACGTTATCTGTTTATGTCCCATGCAAGGATGGAGAAGTAGTGGAATCTGTCTTTTTAGGAGGTTTGTTTTATATAATAATGAGACTTGCAGTTATTTTTTAGTTCATCTAAGATAACAATATTATAGTACATGTATACTACAGAAAGATCCTTACGTGATTTTTCTTGTAATGGTTGTGTTAAATATTAAGCAAAAAATGCAATAATTTATGTTGCTTTGTGTTTCTAAAATAAAGGTTTAAATGATAGACTAATATACATATATAATCAAATTAATGTTTTAATTAGGTGACAGGTTAACAGATGAACGAGTGCAAGCAGCTCAGAAAGCTATGGCTAATGCTGAAACACCGCTGCAAAAATTACAAGGCTTTGTGTCCAAAATTGAGGACTTCCACAGACTCATGAATTTCTTAGAGGTATGTATTTGATACATAATACATGTAGTATGTTTCTTGATTGACAGTAGTGTATAGAAGAATTGTTTGTTTCAAGTAAAATTTAAAGAAGACTAAAATGCTTTGAAATTCATGGTACCATTTCTTTTTAGGCTATACACAAACTGACATATTCAACCAAGAGTGCTGTGGACCAAGGCACAGTATATTACTATCGGTATGATAAAGCAAGTTTATTTGACTCGTATGTCATACATTTAATGTGTGTATCATAACAGATTTATTGTGAAAATACATGTTACTGACTTTGATTTTTTTTTATTTAATTGATTGTAGGAACCTCCTGAACATGAGAAATGTGAAAGGGCAAGTGTATAATGCCTACAGAGCATACAAGATGCTGTACTATGTGATCCTGGATGCCATCTGTTTGCTACTTTTCCTGAATTTCTTTGACGTTCCAGACATTGAACATGCAATTGAACTGCCAAGAAACTTTGCAGCTATGTCAGATGAAGAAAAAATAGAGTACATTGACTCTGTTAGTGAAAACATTCTGAGGAAGTATTTTTTTGACAGTACAGATGACATTTTTCAGAATTTACGTAACATTGTGTGTGACCCACAACACCCAGAAAACTATTGGACATCAACACTAGAGGGTGGAAGATTTAAATGTCATCATTGTGACAAAACATATGCACGTGTTCTCTCTTTACAAACCCACGAAGAGAAGGTTCATGACATTCACATTGCAAAGCCATAAAAAAAACCGAAGAATAAAACTCAAGACCAAATGCACGATTACCTTGTCATGCTGTTTAAGCTTGTTATTTTGCACAAGAATTTAGACACTGCTGTTGATATGGGTGACGGTGAGAGGGCTGTAAAATCAGCAAAATATGAACTTTCTGTCTACCATCTGACAAACAAAGTAAAGTATTCTATTGGCTCGATTCATTTGATATCGTTAACATCTGGCATTCTCCCTGATGACCAAAAGGAACGCCTAGTAGCCAACCGCTTCGTAAATTTACAAGGTGGAAAAAACAAGAATGTGTCATTGGACGAATACCTTGAAATGTTAAATAGGGACAGCAAGATTGCTTGCTCTGGCCATAAAACAAAAGAAAGCATCCTTGCCCATTCAAAGGAATATCCCCACTTAATAAATTTAGTTAGTGACTTTGATGTTATTACTGAAATCCATAGCAGAAAGGGCTTCCATCACATCCCTAGTTACAAGGAAGATGTTTTAAAGGTCTTAAAAGATTTACAAAATACTAATATGCTTTCTATTGTTCCAAATCGAAAATTCAAGTCTCAAGATATTTCAGTGGACAAAAACCCATTTGACAATGCATTTGTTGGATTATCTACTATGATACATAGACATAAACCAAGCCAACCTTTTATTCGCCTAAGAGATCCACGGGTATAACTGTGTTATGCTTAAACTTTTCTAGCCATTTCTTCCTTATGACTGCAACTTTTACATATATCAGTACATAATGACTGCTTCTAGTTTTTGAAATGGTAGGTACTGTTGTACATGAGCTATCATGCATAATGTATTACACACTGTTTCTATGGTGTTTTTTTTTTTTACTGTTTTACATGTATTGTTACATGTACAACCTAACTTTGGTGTATTATATCAAGTCAATCAGACATACGGGTAGTTATAAATGAGCAACATTGTGATTGTATCACGATATCAAAAATATGCATTGCATCTTTAATAAATATTTTATAGCCACCTTATTTGATGTTTCACTGTAAATGTTATTTCAATTATGATACACTTGGTTTACATTTTCTCTAAAATTTTATTTGGTAGCAAATTCTAAGTACATTGATTATATAGGCTGTAAATGTTTATTAAGAGACTAGATTGTCCGATCATTTTAAGACTCTTTTTAATCTCCTTCAGAAGAAGAGATCTATGAAAACATTAAAATTTTAAAAAGCCAAAATACCTAGCTTATGTCTAAAATCATATCTAAAATTTTAAAAACGATGCGAAGAATAATTTTTTACCAACTGATCTGGTATCGACACAATTCTGTCTAAATAATGAAACAGAAACTAATTTTAAATTCAACAAATTTATGCATATATAATCATTGTTGAACATGTTTTGGTTTGAAATGAAGTACGTGTTTCTCTAGTAACACTATCAAAAGACTCTGTAAATCCTTTTGAGTGATTTCAAGATAAATTCCAAATTCAGACTTATACACATTGTTTTCAGTAAATAAGACAGCATAAAACAATGAATTTCAAAGATCAATAAGAAATTAACATTGATGGATAGAGTTATAATGGTTCATATAAGTCTTAATCAGATTCATATTCCTCTGTTTTATCACTGTCACTATCATCACTTTCCTCTGTGTTCACATTAAAATGATACATTTTTTCAATTGGCAATAATATACATTCTTTACACATACATTTGAGGGCACAATTATCACAGCATGCATGCTGTCCCACTAAACTTTCTTTTACTTTAATCAGTTCGTGGTCATCCAAAAAATTGTCCAAAAGACAAAGACGTCTACAATCATTCTTAAGAAGTATTTTCTTAATGGCTTGATCAGTCAATCGTTGATGATACGAATTAAACATTACTAAAGCAATAGATGGCATGTTGTCCCTCCCTACTCTTCCAATTTCTTGCACAAAATCTGAGACATTTGACTGTGCACCATATAAAATAACACTGTTAAAACCTTTGGCATCTATACCCATACCTAGTGCACTTGTTGAAAGTTCATTAATTATGAAATCTTTCTTAATGTCTTCAGTTTTTGAATGATATAAGTCAATATGATGGACACAAGATGGCACCTCTTCAATTAAAAAATTATACACTTTTAAGGCATCATTAATTACGGTTCAATAAATTATAACCCTTGGGAAATTTTCACATAAATCTTGGAGAGGGTCGATCAGCCAAAACATGCCGTTTCTATATTTTTTGACACCTTTTTTACAACTAATTTAATGTTAGGTTTATCAGGTGAAACAATGATTTCTAACGATTTGTCTCCAAGATTGAGGCACTTCTCTACACGTTTGGCTCTTTTCTTCGTGTATGTTGCACTCAGAACCAACACATTGGCATTTGGAAATAATGATTGTAGCTCTTCAACATGTCCAAACCATTTCCTAAATGCCTCTTGTGACCCTGATTGGACCAAGTGGAGAGAAGATATACTACAGACTTTGCATATAAATGCATATAATTCTAAAATGACTTTCAACTTCAACCTAGAAACTTGGTTCAAGGTTACTGCATACCCTCTACCCAAAGGTACTCTGTGGGTGAAGTGTTAGCCAGATTGAGATACGGAGAGAGAAGATACGCTCCGGACAACAATTTTCGGACGGACGGGCAGAAGAACGGACAGACGGATTGATCACTATAGGGCGCCCGCAGAGCGGGGCACTTATACACGATCTGTAAAACTAAATACAATAGATTTCTATGATGTATAAAGGATTTTGAATAAGTAGGCATATAAATAAGAAAAAGTTGAGTTTCTCTTGCCATTGTCTTTTTGTTTTAATAAGCATTGACATAGTATGAAAGACACTCACAGGACACTGAATAGTCACTCGATAGTCATATAAACACATAATCAAGTTAAGGGGATCCATATATTTGCAAAAACATCAAAAAATAGATTTTAAAGAATCTATCATGCAGAAAAATAAAGTTTAAACAAAACGACCTCCTTTTACCGCTGCTTGAATGTAATGTAAACTGTTTTTCGTTGTTGTTTTCTATTTTTTTTTGGTACTCTATCGGTATATAGTTGATGAAATTATTCGTCTTTTAGATAAGTGAATATAAGTATTTTGTTTTTATCTCCTACGTATATGTTTTGATTGCGGTCTATACAAATTGCAGATGGTGTACGCAAGTAGTAATGTTGTCTGGTAAATAAATGCATTAAGTACTGTCCGTTCAGATTAAGCAGATATACACTTGGATCTTCAAGAGAAGCATTGCATACCATTATTTGTCCATGAATGTCCGTATCAATGCCACACGGCTTAAAATCAGTAGAAAGGTCACATCCTGGGTAGGCAAACCGAAAGTTTCCTGCTTTATTAACTGAAATCACTGATTGTTTTTCATTATCAGATACAATAATATCCCCGTTTAGGTTCTCTGTAATGTAATGAAGTTTTCCATAAAGTGGACGTCCTTTGCCGTCTAGCTTGATTTCCTGCAGTTGTTCCCCTTGTTTGCTGTGCCTCGTAACGATATTTGATGAACCTATTAGAATATCATTGTTCATTTTAGAGGAATGTATGCAAGAAAGCGGGTAGGGTCCTATATTTAATCGTTGCATCTGTCCACTAGAGTTCAATGAATAGACATGAAACTGCTTGAAAAATAATAGATCTCCGTCATTTGTTATGGTGTGATTTCCTATTGGGGTTGTATCAGCGTCATCTATATTCATGAGATTCTTTCCTGTTTCGCCAGTTTCGAAGAGAGAATGAATACTACTGACCCACATTCGTTTAGTTGATACACACGAAATGTGGTAGATCCAGTCAGATAAAGTAACAGTAGTTTTCAGAATCGGACTCAAAATTGGACGCTTCAAGGAACACAAATCTGTAAAATTGAAAAGAAAGCCAATAATTATTCGTAAAATGTCATTTTGTTGTATTTAAGGTCTTCCGTTTTCCCACGGAAGACCTTCAAGTGATTGTAATGTTTTTTTATTAAGGTCTTCCGTTTCCAACGGAGGACCTTTTAGTGGTTGTAAGGTTTTTTATTATGATTTTTTTCCCAGTTTTTGTCCACAAGATTTCTCAAAGATGGCTCAATAGATTTACTTCAAGTTTTCAGGACTGATAGAGAATGATCATATCTCGAGGCTTTCTATTTATTTTTTGAAAATTCATTTCATGTCGTCCATTTCCTGTCCCGCGACAAAAAGCTTGTCACATCGAGATTTCAGAAACGATAAATACTTGAACATCCAAACTTTGAGGGATAATAGACTTATAGTTGTAGATGTGTTTAAACATTTTTGTTTTGTTCGGCGTAACTTACGGTCGTCACCGGAAGTACTTCAAAAATTTTTGTTTTTACATATTTAATTAATTTTTTCCGTAGAATAAAAATATTAGTATAGATCCTTTCATATGTCATCTATGCAATGTTGAATAAACAAAAAAATTCTTCTTCTGGTGAGATATCTCGATTATCTCAGGAAGCTTTTTAAAAACATTTTTTTCTACCCGCAAGATCTCAGAAACTGTAAGTGATCAAGAAACGAAACTTTTACTGATTATCGATATTTAATTGAAGATATGTTTAAACAGTTTCATTTTATCGACCGTCATTTCCGGTCCTCACCGGAAGAGTTAAAAAAAAATCAACCTGTTTATCCATTTCACTGTTTTCATTCGATAGTTTTAGCTACTTTGATAAATAGCAATGTTAGATAGGCAAGAAAATAAGAAAAACCAAGTTTAATTTTCATTGAGCACTTCCGTTTGTCCGTTTCCTGTCCCGAGACAAAAACCTAATTTCGACGAGATCTCAAAAACGGTAGTGACTTGAACAACCAAACTTTGTGGGATGATAGACCTATGTATGTACATGTGTGAACACTATTTTGTTTCGTCCGGCGTAATTTTCGGTCGTCACAGGAAGTACACCCAATTCTGATTTTTTAAAAATATGTTGGTTATTTAGCAAGGAAGTAACATTTTAGCTATAAAATTACAAAAGGTCATCTACACATGGTAAAAAAAAACATAAAAAGTTCTACTTCCGGAAAGACATCTCAAATATCTCAGGTAGCCTTCTTTTTAAAAACAAAGTACCCGCAAGATCTCAGAAACTGTGAGAGATCAAGACACAAAACTTATATGTATAATGGACATTTGATTGAACATGTGTTTAACGGGTTTCATTTGGTCATACGTCACTTCCGGTTCTCACTCGAAGCGTTCAAGCAATAGCATTTTTTTACTTTAGAATTTTAGAACATTTGACTCAGTGTGATGAACATTAACGTACCGTAGGTAAATGTACTAAAAATATGTATTTTCCGGTCCCGAGACAAAAACCTTTCCTCAACGATATATTATAACTAACAAAAACTTGAACACCAAACTTTGAGGAATGACAAGACAATGTATGAAGTTATGTTTACTATGTTCTTATGATCCGGCGTAACTTCTGGTTGTCACAAAAATTACTCAAAAATGGACATTTTGTCTTTTTGTCTTGTTTATTTCTTTGAAATTCCTTTACAGTATATATAATATCCATTTTTTGTTAACAAGAGAAATGGATTTTTTGTACAGATTAATACTTGAGGAACGGAAGACTTTTTGTTGCTATAGCAACAAAAGTCTAGTTTTATATATATTTTTATTTCAAGTCAAAAATCGCTATCAGGCACGTACTCTAATCATCAGTTTTTGAGAGTCCGGTGGGGGACAGCAGACTCATCCTTAAAATCTGGACAAAAATAAAGTGGGGATAGAGAAAGAAAATCCTATTTCATGATTTTTTTTTTTAAATATACATCTATAGTTATAAATTAAGACTTGCCAATGAGCTAATAAAAAATGCCTGTACCAGAGTAACTGTTTACACCTTTCGTTTTTTAAAACGTGTTCTATGGTGGCCGTAAGCTATAGCTGAATTGATTGGTAGGAAAAACATGATGTGAAAATTTACATTAATTTCATTTGTTGGAATACTGTTCTGTCCAAGGGAGATAATTTTCTGGTGATTTTTTTTTACGTACGACTTAACATTTTTCTGAGATTATAAACCTTAAAAGTGAGGAAACAAATGAAATTCATGCTTTAATTTTTCAGTACAAGTACTTGAAGAAATGTTATATCATGTCGTTTTGTGTTGTTTATTCAAGTACAAAAATTTTGAAAATTTGATACGGTAAGGCTAATATTCGAAAAAAGGTTTGCATATTAGATGCGGTAAAACTAGAATCAGTAAAACATATGCTAAATGCAGTTGTGTTAACTTTGATTTGAAATATCACGACCTTTTCTTCGGTCTCTTTTTTCTGCCTTCTATGCCCTATCTCAATTTCTATCTCAACTAATGAGCATGTTTTACACATTTTTAACCGGGTTTTCCAACGGAAAAATCCGGTTATTAAAATGGTGAAAATGGCGGGTGGGCGGATGCCAAAAGGGTACCCTCATTGTACGGATAGCTCCTACATTTTTCAAGATAGGAAGTTGTTCTTTTGCAGATCAATTGTACATATAGCAGATGTGTGCGTATTGCTAGGATTTTGATTTCCGATAATTTATGAAAAACATACCAGCTTTTGAACTTAGTCATTTTTTGGCGAAATATTGCATATAGGGTACCCTCATTGTACAGATAAATCTTCCTACAGTTTTCAAGATAAGAAGTTGTTCTTTTGCACATCAATTGTACTTATATTAGAATTGTGTATATTGCTAGGATTTTGATTTCCGATAATTTATGATAAAAAAAAACCCAGCTTTTGAACTTAGTCATTTTTTGGAAAAATATTGCATAAAGGGTACTCAATTTCACTGGATACAGGTTGACATGGATTATGTCTACAGTTCACATAAAAGAAAACCCGGTTTGCTGTCACATTGACAGCTTTTCACTTGTTCAATTTTAGACACGCACGCTTAAAAGGCACTTATTAAAAAGTTCCAAAGGCAATGTCATTGGGAAAGGCTTCGTTTATTTAAGAAATAAAATTTTCTTTGATAATTTATAACAGTTGAGAGTTTGCTCTAAAGACGGTAAGATGTTTTTAAAAAGTTAAACCTGTGTGAGGTAAGAATTGTTCTCATAGAAAAGATATGGACCATACACTATTACACAGATAGACTGGCAGGCAGAGGGAGAAGATGTTTCCAGTATACCCCAAACTTTGTTTACGGGGGTCACGGTGACCTCTGTACAACTATAAGGCTTTGAATTGAATACAGGCTATTCTGAGTTCGTTTACATAGAAAAAACTAGATTTTGACTCGTGCCTGGACGGGTTGACATTGCATAAAATATCGGACATTTACGAAATAGATACATCGACACACTGTATTGTTGACATTTACATAACCAAGCTTTGTGACTACAATAATGCTATTGATTTCACTACACTCTGCTTAGTTAAAATAATCTAACTGTGTCTCGGAAGAGGCCTTCACCACAGTTAAGATGCCTCCCATTTACCCGTAATGTAGCAAAAAAAAATTGCAGAATCGGTCCGAAACGATTTTGGAGAAAATTAATGATGCTGCATTGAAAGTAACAGTCAAATTTTCATCTAAAAATTTAATTCATTTTAATGAAGAATTCAAAACTTTTTCACCAACGATTTTTACTCGCTTCGAATTTACATAGCATGTTGACATTCGGAACTCTTGAGATATGTCATATTAAATGCACTGAGTTAGAGTTATCTCCCGTATTCCTTTAACAAACAGAATGTAATTCAATGAAAATTTACATGTACTTGTAATATCATTTCTGAGTTTTTCCATGCAATTTGGCATTGTGGAAACATAAACTAAAGAGCCACCCATGATTTAGCGTGAGTGTAATGCTCATGAGCAAGATTTGTAAAAAAATCCAGATAATTTCCGGATTTTTTAAGGGAATTTTTGTTGATTATTAATTGGCGAAGCTTTATCGAGAAAAAAAAAAAGATATTGGTAATCTTCAAATGATGTTTGAAATATATAAAACAAAAGACAGTTACTCTTCCGATTTCTCGGTATTAAAGCCCAAGAATTCTAGTCTATAATTTTAATATAGTAGTATAGATACTCAGCATAGCATGGTATTTCTTGAAAGGAAGATTTTGAACCGAACCTGAAATTGAATCAAAACTAAATCATCTAAAGTTTGAATATACAATCATTTTTGACGAAGAGGCTGTTCTTTAGCTTGGTCTTATTCTTTCACTGATCTAAATTTGAAATACACTGATATTCCCAACGAGAAGCTAATAGGCCTTAACGGTCACCTGAGTACCATTGCACATATACAGATATGTCAAGGAGTCTCATATGTGCATTTTATTAAGTTTCATTCTATAGTAGAAAAAATGATATTGTAATGATGACAACCTCCTTGTCTGAAATCTTTCAAAAATGACAAGGAAACCTATAATGTTAATTTTAAACTAATTCTGATCAAAATCAATTATTTTAGAATCAGGATCTGTTACATTTGATTAGCTGCAATTTTTAAACTTTATTTTCGTAATGATTGTTGACAAAAATTCTTTGCTTGATTTGTGGTTCGTATTTCTATTTGATAAAATTGGATTTTGAAAATTTAATATTTTTTTAAGTTACAAAGCACATGCTAAGGATGAAGTATGATATTTTTAATTTCACGGAGAACTCGGTATGTACCATCTTTTTTTTGTTTAAGCTTAGAATCAAAATCTCCAGAATTCTAAGAGCTTATTTTAGCAATATTTTGAGAAAACTATGATATTGTTTTGTAAAAACTCTATGATGTAAATAATTTAAAAATTTGTTTCCGTTCTTAAAATCAATTAATATAATATGCAAAAAACAATGCATCAAATAAAATGATTATTGCAAAAAAATAAAATTGTCCAAAAAATTCAAAATTAGTCATGAAATGAATATGTATTGCAGTGTACATCTTAATGATAATGTGTTTAAAACAGCAAAGAATTCATTGACAAATAATTTACACTGCAATGTCCTGTTCCTCCATTAAAGTATTCAGGAGTAAACAATTGCCATGCATATGTTAATAAAGTTACGATGATGACAAATTCTTCCATAGCGAATGAAACATTTCTAGTTCTGGCGTTTCGTATTCTATTTGGGTAATTTCTTGATTTAAAAGTATCAATTAGTTTGTTATTGTCATAGAGTAAACAGCAATCTTTAATATAATTTGTATATATTAAGATAATGTAAACTAGAAATTTTGATAGGAATTAATCAACTGAAGCTTGGAATGGATATCGATTATTCAACTTTTTTTTTCAATTACTTCCTCTTTTAAAAAGGGTTTATGTTATAACAGTTTACATTTCTCTTCCCATAAGGATGCTTTATATAAGTATTTGGTCAATTTGTTCTATAGAAGAAGTTAAAAATGTGAAAAGTTTACAGACGGACAACAGTAAGCAGAAAATCTCCTTTGTACCTTCGGTTAAGGCGAGCTATAAAACCAATTTAGAAGTATTGAACAAGTTGTTTTAGTAACTAAACTTGGCAAATTATATTTTACCTTTCGATCTTTCTAAGCGAATGGTCCTCCCGTCAACAATTAAAAAGTCGATATTCAGCTTCATGAGTTTAAGACGATCTTGATCATTCATAGCGGACAGTTTGCTAGTGTGACCCTCCTTTATTAAGAGCACAAGTATAAAACTTGCTGAGTTACGATAACCATTAACAACAATGTCTTCCACCTTACAATCAAGAATGGCGGCTACAATTGTAACAATACGTTGAATATTTTCTTTGGTGTAATCATTCAAGTCTCCTTTTACATGGAACTGAACTTCTTTATATCCATTTTCT
The DNA here is from genome assembly GCF_025612915.1 of Magallana angulata. Taxonomy (NCBI): domain Eukaryota; kingdom Metazoa; phylum Mollusca; class Bivalvia; order Ostreida; family Ostreidae; genus Magallana; species Magallana angulata. The sequence goes on from NC_069115.1 coordinate 12,058,490, forward strand.
GTAATTGATATGGATTAAAAGTAAGTGCAACCATATGACAACAATTTATGTGAATTGCGTTTAAAATATTGTAAATTTAAATTATTGTATAACTATATTGTGTATGACTATGAAGAAAAGAAATACAATAGAACTATCAAAGCTTTAATAAATAAAACAATTGGGACAACTGATTTCGGAAATTAAAAAAAATATCTATTTTTTTATCAGCTATTAATTTAAGGATATAGACAGACAGAGAGACATTGCGATTCCTGTAAACCCCAACACTTTATTTGAGTATTTTATCTGGATTTAACTCACACAAAAATGGATAGATAGATTGATAGATAACAAGTAAAAAAATAAATAGTACCTGGAGGTTTTTCAAAGAAACACAAAGCTTCATGTGCTAATGCAAACTCTATACATTTAGTATACATCTCTTCACAATCTGTTTCTTTGCAAAGGAACTGCATAAAAATAACATCCTTTTGAGTAAATAAGTTCTCATCATGAAGAATAGAGATGCATTCCAATATAGAGTTTGCTGCTGATAAGGATGTCTCGTCTTTCACTTTTCCCGAAGCTACAACACATAATTTCATTCCCTTATTTAATTTTTTTGGCGACTTTATTAAAGTCGTTTTATTTTTTTAATTGGAAAAAGAAAAACATTTCGTACAAGCCTAAATCGTTATCATACGATTGTAAAATGTTTATAAAAGATAGTTTAATAACTGTAAATTCAAACGCTACAAATTTGTTCAAATTATCATTTTCAATATTTAATTAAAACTTAATAGTAAATCGTTTCATTTGATTTTTTTGTTCAGTAGGAAGAAGTACGTCATTAACTTACTCCGCAATATAAATTTCAGTTTTTGTAACTTTTCCTTTGGAAAATGTGTTGCTATGTAGTTACTGAGTTTTGCAAATCTAATTCCTGTGTCCTGGTCTTTGTAGAACTTTCTAGAAACAACACCTTTATAGGAGGATAAAAGACGTATTATGAATAACCAAAAAAAAAATCAAAAAACGAATTCAAATAGATTATCCAACAAAATTACTATAACAAACACTTTTTTTGCTATTGAACGTGACGAAAGCATAAAGTAAGTCAATCCGTAATTGTCGTGAATAAAACAATTTTGATTGCCCCAAGCTACATTATGAAATTTTCAAGAGGCTGACACAAATCATAATAAGAAAACTGCACTTCATGTGATGGACGTTTTGTATATGAAACATTTTAAAGAGTTGTCTGCTTTTCAAAATAATTAAAAAAAAAACAAAATCATTATCTTAAAAATAAACATGGTAAGATCAGATGCTTTTTGGCCTTGTTTAAAAAAGGGAAAACTTTTATGTAAAGATTTGTAAGAAAATAAGTTGTAGTAAAAATGAATCTCAAAAAGATACACTTTTCCATTAGGCTTTAATGTAAAATTCAAGAGGTGATGAATAACCATGTTCAATAAGGTTAAAATAAACTAGATCTCGTTACGAGTAACGAGTAGGTTTTCCGTCCGATTTTGTTTTTTATGATATGATGAAATAACGATACTCTCTGCCAATTCTTAGATCCTGGTGAAACTAGGTTTTTTTTTCTCGAGACCGGAAACGGACGAACAAAAGTAATTAATAAAAATAAAAGCTGCTAATTCTTGTACATTTGCCTAGTGTATATCACTGTTTATCATGCTAGATGAAACAGACAAAGAAAACTGTTAACTTGTTAAACATATGAATTGTGTGAACCCTTCTGGTGAGTACCGGAAGTGACGGTTGACAAAATAAAACTTGCTAAACACATCTAAAATCAATTGCCCATCATTCATAAAGGTTTCGTGTCTCAATCACTTTCATTGACTCGCGGGTATCAAATTTGTAACAAAGGATAGGTACCTAAGTTATTTGATATATTTCACCGAAAGTAGAATGTGATTGCTTATTTGACATTGTATAGTTAACATATAAAATATCGTGTACCGATATATTTATTCCAGGTAAAATAAAAAAATAAGGATAAAAAATAATTATTAGTGTGTCCGGTGACGAGCGGAAATGACGACGAATCAAACAAAATAATGTAAACACAGATACTTATGGCTATTATCAAACAAAATTTGGTTGTTCAAGCCATCACCGTTTTTGGCAGGGAACGGACAAACGGAAACACTCAGTGTAAGTTAGTTAGAATTTCTTGAACATTAGACAACTGTACTGTATTTTCCATCATTTTTACTAAAATTGTCATAGAAAAACAGTTAAACTTTCAATGAGCTTGATTTGTTAGAACCCTAACGGTGAGGACCGGAAGTGACGGTTAACAAAATGAAGGCAGCTATACGCATTTGCTATCAAATATCTGAATAATTTTAATGTTTATCACTTGACTTTCTGAGATCTCGTGGGTATAACATGTATCTAAAAAAAAGGCTACCCGAAATATTTGAGATACCTCACCGGAAGTAGATTTTTTTTTTTATATCACATCGGATATATGACATATGTAAGGATTTATACTTTTATTTCAATTCTACAAGAAAAAAATTAAATGCAAAAAAAAAAAAAAAAAATTGAAGTGCTTCCGGTGACGGCCGGAAGTTATGACGAACAAAACAAAATAATCTAAAGCCATCTACAACTATAAATCCATAATCCTACAAAGTATGAATCTTAAGATGTAAGACCTAATCATTTTTGAGATTTCAATGTCACAAGTTTTTTGTCGCGGGACAGGAAACAGACGACAGGAAATGAACTCAATATAAAATGAAAAATTTTCTAGAGATATATTTTTTTTCTATCACTCCTGAAAATTATAAGAAAATCTATCGAGCCAACTCTGAGAAATCTTGTAGACCAAAAAAAAACGAACAAAATTGGTACCCAATTTTCAAGCCATAATGAGCTCTTAAGAATGCTGCAACTGGCGTAAAACAAAAACACATGCACAACTTCAGACTATGGTCTACCTATCCCGAAGATTGCATATTTATATCTCTTTCGAGATTACGCGAGCACAAAATGGGTCGTATAAGTGACAAAATCAGCGATAAATCGATTCCGGAAGTGATGCGGCAAAAATATTAAAAACAAAATAAATTCAGATCACTTCCAATCATCTGTGAAAAAAGGGTTAAAATCGGTTGGATAGTTTCTGAGAAATTGCGTGCACATAACTTGTGGGGAAAAAATAAGAATCTGTACGAAAACTATAAGGTTTTCCGTTTAAAACGGAAGACCTTAAGGAGGCCGACTTTAGTTTGCTTTGCGCATGTTTTTGCGCATTCTTATATAATACAGTTGATTTATACTTCTTGTGAAATTTTTTCGATATCATTTATAAAATTGAACACAATAAACAAAATACAGATAAAACTAGTGGGTATTGTTTTTTTACAAAAAAAACACATGTCTCCCCTTCTCCCCAAGGATTGTTATATGGGGCAAATTTAACAATTGAAAAAGAATGATGTCAACTATATGTTACCCAGACCCAGACAAAATTTTATTATCTTTTTCTAATTTGACCTTGAGTAAAACATGGTCAAGGTCATATATAAATCAATAGTACACCTAAGTGTATTATTATTGTTCTTTGTTTAAAGTTTAAAGTCCTTCTGTCAAAGTATATTCAGGAGTTGAACAATGAAGTTTTTTTTCTAATATGACCTTGAAATAAAAATTCTAGGTCAAGGTCAAAGGTTCAACTAAATTATATACCATCTATCTATGATACAAGTTAAAAGTCTGTATGTTAAAGGAGTCTTGTGTTATGGTCCGGACAATATTTTTAATTAAAAGCTTGACCTTGAAGAGTAAAATAAGTCAAGGTCAAAAATTTTGATGGTGTGCACTCCTTCCCAATACCATCTACCTATGTTCCAAGTTTGAAGTCTTAATGTCAAAGGGTATTAAAGTTATGACCCAGACAAAATTTTATTATTTTTTCTTAATTTGACCTTGAGTAAAACAAGGTCAAGGTCAAATATTATTTAATAGTACACCTAAGTGTATTATTAGTGTTCTTTGTTTAAAGTTTGAAGTCCTTCTGTCAAAGAATATTCAGAAGTTGAACAATGAAGTTTTTTCTAATATGACCTTGAAATAAAAATTCTAGGTCAAGGTCAAAAATTTTGGTAAGGTTCAACTAGATTATATACCATCTATCTATGATACAAGTTAAAAGTCTGTATGTTAAAGGAGTCTTGTGTTATGGTCCGGACAATATTTTTAATTAAAAGCTTGACCTTGAAGAGTAAAATAAGTCAAGGTCAAAAATTTTGATGGTGTGCACTCCTTCCCAATACCATCTACCTATGTTCCAAGTTTGAAGTCTTAATGTCAAAGGGTATTAAAGTTATGACCCAGACAAAATTTTATTATTTTTTCTTAATTTGACCTTGAGTAAAACAAGGTCAAGGTCAAATATTATTTAATAGTACACCTAAGTGTATTATTAGTGTTCTTTGTTTAAAGTTTGAAGTCCTTCTGTCAAAGAATATTCAGAAGTTGAACAATGAAGTTTTTTCTAATATGACCTTGAAATAAAAATTCTAGGTCAAGGTCAAAAATTTTGGTAAGGTTCAACTAGATTATATACCATCTATCTATGATACAAGTTAAAAGTCTGTATGTTAAAGGAGTCTTGTGTTATGGTCCGGACAATATTTTTAATTAAAAGCTTGACCTTGAAGAGTAAAATAAGTCAAGGTCAAAAATTTTGATGGTGTGCACTCCTTCCCAATACTATCTACCTATGTTCCAAGTTTGAAGTCTTAATGTCAAAGGGTATTAAAGTTATGACCCAGACAAAATTTTATTATTTTTTCTTAATTTGACCTTGAGTAAAACAAGGTCAAGGTCAAATATTATTTAATAGTACACCTAAGTGTATTATTAGTGTTCTTTGTTTAAAGTTTGAAGTCCTTCTGTCAAAGAATATTCAGAAGTTGAACAATGAAGTTTTTTCTAATATGACCTTGAAATAAAAATTCTAGGTCAAGGTCAAAAATTTTGGTAAGGTTCAACTAGATTATATACCATCTATCTATGATACAAGTTAAAAGTCTGTATGTTAAAGGAGTCTTGTGTTATGGTCCGAACAACATTTTTTATGAAAAGCTTGACCTTGAAGAACAAAATAGGTCAAGGTCAAAACTTTTGGTGGTGTGCACTCTCTCTCAATACCATCTACCTATGTTCCAAGTTTGAAGTCTTAATGTCAAAGGGTATTTAAGTTACGGCCTGGACAAATTTGGATGAAGAAGAAGAAGAAGAAGAAGAATAAGAATAAGAAAGTCGACAAAAACAATATGTCTCCCCTTTGAAAGGGGAGACATAAATATTTAGATTGTTAAAGGACATTTTTATTTTAACAAGATTTTTACGTTGTGCGGTAGGGGAGCATTGCCATTGCGCTTTTATTACGTTATGATAAAATGAAGCTTTGTAGGAGTACTTTATAAGAAATAACATAAAAGAAAAAGTAAAAATTGTACGCTGTTGAAATTTTATATACAGAATGATGCTATCCTCGAGGACATTTTCCTCATTTTTGGAATGAATCCATTATACCAATCATCATTCGTGATGATCCAAATATATAGCAAAATTTGGTGCATTTTATTATTTTGAGATGGCCCCCACTTAAAACCAGACGGTAGAATTTTGTGTTTTTTTACATATAAGGTAGGAAATGATACTACTGATCATATATAACAATTTGAGAAAAAAAGCTATTGTAGTATTTTTTAAAACTGCTTTGATCTGCGGAAAATGACAGTCTCCTATATATTCCTATAGTAAATGTACCTCTATTTTGAGATGGTCCCTAAAAAGAACCAGACGGTCGATTTTCATGAACCTTCGCATATAAACTAGAGTTGGTTTAAATTACATATGGTTAAAAAAAGAGTTTTGCTATTGTAGTTTTCCGCAAAAAAACCCAAATCGGCCTCCTTAAATATAAAACTAAATGTGTTACTTTCCAAAAATTATATTTTGTGAACCTTTATGACGTCACGTTTATGGACCAATTCCGGTCATCTTTAAAAAAAAAATGAAAACTCCTCATTATATATATATATATATATATATATATATATATATATATATATATATATATATATATAGGAGGAAAAATAGACGAATTGTCACTGTAGTTGTTCATATTACTTTGCATAATATATTTAGAATTGGTAGTGCAACAAGTACACGCTTGGTGTGTCCTGATCAAATAAGTGATAAGAAAAACTAAAAGTATTGCTTAAATACGTATTTTGTGAAATTAGATTTTCATTAACTTAATATATCTCTATTTACACATCTACCAGGGCATTTTTGTGAATAATGATACATTTATTCCGGAAATAATATCGGATTTTTTAATGTATGGTAAATGTATTTATTGTACCACACATCACATCCTTTTTAGGATAATCAAAAACTTTCTGATTTTTATATTAACGAAAATCTGAAGAAAAATAATTGAGAACCTCTAAATTACGTCATTCAAAAGATTTTAACGATACCAGTTACAGAGACGCGTAAAATATAAACTTTTTCTGTTTCTTTAATCGGCAATCTTTTAAACTCATTTTAAGTTGCAGAAAAATTGTTGAATAAAGTGAAGTTTGGGGTGATAATTCGATTAATCAGCATGAAAATGCCTCAATAGCAATCCTCGATTTTGTCAACAATCTAAAACGTGCTAGGGAGTAATCTTTTGTATGGAAGAACATACTTATTTATTGATAAACACATTTTAAAATGTTTGTAATATATTAGCTCTACTACACGTGTTAAATGGATACTATTTAAACATTTCTTTTTTTATTTTATTTATAAAGTTAGAAGGATAAAAACATTTGATAATGAAAAAAATTACAAATTTGAGTCGAGGATCGGATAACCTTAATAGTCTGCTGATCTATACAAACGCAGAATCATTCTTACCAGAAATTATTTTAACGGAACTTCCAACGAAGTTTCTAACCTCTATCCGGAAGGAATTGTTTTCTAGTTGGTTTGTATTTTTTACCACTAACACCGGATGAGGAAGAGAATTTGTAGTTCCTTTGTATTCCGCAGCATTGCTATCGATTAAAGTGAATGTTTCGTCACTACTGCCTTTTAAACTCCACTCGACAAAAGAAGGAGCTGGAATTGAATGAATGGTTGCCACACAACATTGGCTTTTATCCTCTCTTTTTTCACTTCTTTCCAGAATAATCTCAGGATCACCTTTTAATAATAAAATAATTGTTAAGTTTGCACAATTCTCTTTTTATATAAAGAAAACAATGGCATTCTCTTAAACCTTGGTCATCGAATTTACGCGAGTAATAGCTAAAACTTTTTCTTCCTTAATGATTTAAAACAGTGAATATAAACATTTACTCTTGATATACAATCCAATTTAAGAAAATCATAACCTGTTTATTATAAAAATAACTCCGTCGATATGTCGTAAAAAACCACCACATATGTTATATAATATTTGATCAAAGTATTACAAAATCTTTTAGAATAAAATAAACTTCAATTTCAATAGATTTGATTATTTCTATTGATTTAATCAGGTGTTTGTGCAGATTGAATTTTTGGGGGTTTCGACCAAAAAAAGGTACCACCACGTATGTTATATAATATTTGATCAAGGCATTAAAAAATCTTTTAGAATTAAATGAACTTCAATTTCAATAGATTTGATTATATCTATTGATTTAATCAGGTGTTTGTGCAGATTGAATTTTTGGGGGTTTCGACCAAAAAAGGTACCACCACGTATGTTATATAATATTTGATCAGGGCATTACAAAATCTTTTAGAATTAAATAAACTTCAATTTCAATAGATTTGATTATTTCTATTGATTTAATCAGGTGTTTGGGCAGATTGAATTTTTGTGGGTTTCGACCAAAAAAGGTACCAGATTATATTCTATGTTTCTAATTTCTAGGATTACGTTAGACTGACCAAAAAAATCAATTTTAAGCGGTATAGATTATCAGTACAATAGGCATACACAATATGCACGCACAGTTAGGTTATCAGGAAAATGTGGAAGAAGTGTAGAGATAATATCAACATCTAATTTGCCTTAAGTAAATTTGGTATTATTTTCAAGCTAAAATGAATAAATTTACCCAAATTACCCTAATTGCATAGTTCTTGTACATTTTCAAAATTGAAAAGCTGCAACAGTCTATACATGGAAGGTTGGACTTTGGAATTTAAGAATAATACGCGATTTGAATATCTGCGAATTTTTCACACAGCGAAATAGCACAGAAAATACCCTCTATAAGGAAGTATAATTTAATACATTATAAATTGCACAGATGTAAACTTGAAACGTACCCGATTTTATTCTAAAATGTTTTATATCTCGGTTATTGTTTTTGTAAGAAAACTGTCTATAAAGCATGCATTGCCTAATTTCATATAATTTTAAAGTTACATTAAATGTAGTTTTTTGCATCTTTCATGTTTTCAGACGACACAAAACGAAATATTTCCGGTGATCAAAAGATATGTGTGCTAGTTTACAGCTGTCTATGTATGATTCTCTTATCATATTTTATTTAACTCGCATGGAAAACCAAACAAACCAAAAGATTCCTACTTACTTATTTCGCCTTGAAGGTCGCAAGTGAAAAAAAAAATAAACCGTTCTTATTATTTGTTCAATGTCTAGATCTATAAAAATAGAAAGTTTGTTTGTATGATTTAGGTTTTTTTTTTTCAAGACAAAAATTATTTTAAGAAAAGGACATTGGAAATTATTCAAAGTGAAATGTTAAACATTTGTAGAAAAGAAGAAATAAAAAAAATTAGCAGACTAATTGTTCATGAAACAATTAGAAGGTCTTTCCACTACTAATTGTACCTCTTGATTAATCTGTTGCAGGAAATCGGTAAATTAAAGATAATCCTCTTTCCGCAAACGGTATCGGTCCGAGACGGTATCGGTCCGAGACCGCTTGGATTCGAAGGAGAGAGCGTTACACTATGCCATGTCATGTGTTACTTCAGAGAAGGTTAAAATTGTTTAGTTGTGTAGTCAATTTGGTTGATGATATTAAAGAAGATCAGATGGCTATCCACACGCGTTTTTCCATCCATCTTTAATTGATAACAATGTTGTGAAGCGTTATGAATAGATAGACGCTCAGCGATTGGTAGGGATAACAGTCTCTGTTTTTTAATTGATTAAGAAAAATCAGTGCTGTTTATAAATAATGTGGCCGGATAGCGTTGACTAATAAAAAAAAGCCAGATCAAACTCTGATTGCGAGCGGCTATATGAAGGTGTTGGAAGGCCACGTTGGATTAACTGATGCGAATTCTCCTGTTGATTTGGAATGCGCGTGTTCAGAAACTTATAAACTGTCATGCATTTGTGGATTAAAGGCACGAAAAGTCTGAAATGAAGTAAGTCTAGTCATGTATTTCAGCCAAGTCGAAAAAAACACGCTGAGAGAAAATGTACAATTAATTCAAATAAAATCGGGGTCCTGGAAGGAAGAATTATTCTTCGTGAAACCTATTTGGTGGAAATTAGTTTTTGAACAAGTTGGCGTGGATTTAGCATTTTCGTGTATAGTGTTATTGAAGAGATATGTTTGTATTAAGTGAGCTCATGCTGACTTGAGGAAGATAATTTGAAACTAGATGCCGTCATTAGACAGTAGCACCCGCACCAAATGCTTGCCTCTTAATAACACTGTTTTGTCAAAGTTTTAGTAAAAACAAAGGCTACATGTAATTTCCAAGATTTGAACACTCTACTTACGGACACGTAGTTACCGCTCTAACTCATCGCACTTCAGTGTTAGGTAACATTATTTGGGGGGAAAAATTATATTAGTACTTTATTTCAATAGAGAGTGCATCACAGTATACAGGTGTCCTGTACCAATTTAGACTGAAATGTGTGCTTTACGTAGTTATTTACCTAATAAAAAGGTGAAACATGTTTTCAGGAATAAAGTCATCAAAATTCATGTATGTTATAAATAATTGATCTTTGTCCGAAGTTATGTACACAATACAGGTCTGCAGGCCGCATTAGCGGGTACTAGTTTTACCTACCTCTTCGGTTTGATGGGTTTCACGTGGTGTGCATACCGGTATGTGTTTTCCATATGCAGAAAAGGATTAATTAACATGCATAAAATTATCAATATAGGTAAGCATAATACATGTAGCAGCAAAATATTATGAGATACCGGTATAGGTATAAGAATTGCTTTTACTTTCTAAATAAGTTACCTCCCTTTGTCAGCATACTGTATCACAATCTTTTATTATTTGAATAAGCTTATAATCATTACCTATCCTATCGCATTTTCACAGTTTCTGACAATTAAATTACAAAGGTTATTTTTTGCACTTGTCAGACTTACACAATTGAGTTGGCCCCATAATGACCCCGTATAAACAATTTCGTATTAAATTTGTGTCTTACATTTAAGTAAGAGTAGAAACTTCTTATCATGTCTATATGAGTTATAAAAGGAAGGAAGGGGTCTCTTTTCTTAATGTATTATGATGAATCAAATATAATGTAGGCCGCGACCCTATGGGATTGTTCTGATCCCAAGAAGCGTGAACATACCAGATATCTTGAAAACTGTTGGGATCCCCGCCACTTAAAATATCATAATTCTTGTTTCTAATGTCATTATGATGCATTAAATACTGTTACATGTAAGTACATGACCCCCATGTGTTGTCTTCAAACCCCCTCCCCCCTCCTCTAAAATAGGAAATGATGATATATTTTGATAACTTTTGAAATTCGCATCCCTAAACCATATTCATTCTTGCTCTTTGTGTCATTGCGCATCAAATTGTATATAGGTTATGCCCCCTTGGACACCCTGTTTTTCTATAACTAGAAAAAATAAAGTATTTTATCTGATTCATATGTAGTGTTTAATTCATATGGGTAACTCCTAGCCTAATGATGAACCTGCTTTGTTAAGAAGACTTTACTATTGCCCCGAATGCATACAATATTTAGTTTATGTCAAAAATTAACAAGAGGCCCATATTCCTTTGTTAAACTTTGACCCCCATTGTTGCCCAACCCTGCCCCCGGGGGTCATGATTTTCACAATTTTGAATCTTCACTACCTGAGGATGCTTCCACACAAGTTTCAGTTTTCCTGGCAGATTAGTTTTTTGAGCAGAAGATTGTTAAAGATTTATTCTGTATTTTCCTATGTAAAACTTCGACCCCCCCCCCCCATTGTGGCCCCACCCTGCCCCCGGGGGTCATGATTTTCACAACTTTGAATCTACACTACCTGAGGATGCTTTCACACAAGTTTCAGCTTTCCTGGCTCATTAGTTTCTGAGAAGAAGACTTGAAAATTTCTCGAAAATTTTCATAAATTCCTAATTATCTCCCTTTGCAAAAGGGCGTGGTTCTTCATTTTCACAATTTTGAATCCCCTTAGGCTATGAATGCTTTGTGCTAAGTTTGATTGAAAATGGCCCAGTGGTTCTCGAGAAGATGTTGAAAATGTGAAAAGTTTACAGACAGACGGACAGACAGACGGACGACAGACAAAATGTGATCAGAATAGCTCACTTGAGCTTTCGGCTCAGGTGAGCTTCATAGCAATTTCCATAATCTTAATGTGCATCTAGAGAAAATACAAATCAAGAAACGATATATAATTTGCTACCGTACACAAGTAAGAAGACTCTTAATCTTTAAAACCAGGTTTGATTGGAAAGGAGGGGGGTTGTTGGGGTGGATGGGGAGTGGATGTGGAGGATAATATACAGGTGTCCTGTACCACCTTAAGACTAAAATGTGTGCTTTCTACCGCATTTGTACAGTTTCTGTCATATTAATTGCAAAGGTTATTTTTTTCATTTGTCAGACTTACACTATTGAGTTGGCCCCATATTGACCCTGTGACATTTTGGATTAGATTTGTGTATTACATGTAATTAAGTGTAGACACTTATTATCATGTTTATATCAGTTATAATATGGAAGGAAGGGGTCTTCTTTTCTAAATGTATGATTATGAATCAAATATAATGTAGGCCATGACCCTATGGGATTGAACTGACACCAAGAAACAGGAAAATACCAAATATCTTGAAAAAGGTTGAGATCCCCGCCACTTAACCATATATCATAAGTCTTGTTTCTAATGTCATTATGATGCATCAAATGGTGTTAAGTACATGACCCCCGGGTGTTGTATTTTAACCCCCCCCCCCCCCCCTCTGAAATAGGAAATGATGATATATTTTGATAACTTTTGAGATCCCAATCCCTTAATCATATTTATTCTTCCATACTCTTTGCGTCTCTGCGCATCAAATGGTGTATAGGTTATCCCCCTTGGAGACACCCTGACTCTCAAGAACTACAAATAATAAAGTATATTATCTTATTATTATGTAATGTTTGACCAATGTGGGTAATTCCTAGTTTATTAATGAACCTGATTTGTTTAGGAGACTTTACTATTGTCCCGAATAAATACAATAATTTGTTCATCGCCAAAATTAATTAAAAACCAATTTCCAAAATCTTGATGTGCATTTAGAGAGAGATACCAATCAGGAAATGATTTATAGTTTGCTACCGTACACATATGTAAGAAGACTCTGAATCTTTAGAACCAGGTTTGATTCTTTTTTTTGGGGGGGAGGGGGGGTGGGGGTGGATGGGAAGTGGACATTTAATTTCTATCTTTTATTGTTATTAATTTTAACTTGAATATTAGTTATTGATCCCCAGGTAGAAAGTATGACTTCTGATTATATCTCAATAAATCATTTGTCAATTATGCAAAATGTGATATTTTTTTTTCAGAAAAAACATTTTTTACCAGTTTATAAAACTTTTTAGATCCCAAATTATACTGTGTAACGGGTTATTTTTACTACTGTGATTTTTTACGAATTTGTCTTAAAATAGGGCGACTGGATTTTTTACGCGTAATATTTTTACGAATTTGACATGTCCGTAAAAATTAAAATCATTCAGGTAAAAGGAGGTGAAATTTCACCGTGACTTTGTTACAGTTAACCCACATACAAATCAGGAAATTGTTTTTCTGTAAACGAGTCCTTAATTATGTTGATTGTGTTTATTCAGTGAATAATATCCATAGTTATTGACTGAGTGATTGAAATCTAAAAATACTCAAGACTAAATAGAAAGATCTGAACTGTTATCACCACGTGACCAAAAACGCTCTAATATACCTACATGTACGGCCGTCAGGGACTGAGTTGAAGGTCACGAACATTACTCTCATACGTACGATGTAGAAAATTTACGTGCGGTGTTCTTTTTACTTCAATCTGTGAAAAATTACGCGTTTAATTTTTCCGGACTTATAAAAATCGTAAAAATTAGCAGCACGTAAAAAATACCCGTTGTACGGTATTTTGATTTTATTAGATCATTCGACAATTTAAAAAAGTGTAAAATTAAATCTTGTTAATTTTAAGAAAAAGTAAATGGCAATGCTAGGTGTTTTTTTTTAATTTAAAGGAAAAATAAACGTCATTTTATTAACAGTGTAAAGAGGAATTCATGCGTTGATCAAGATTTTCTGGCGGGGGGGGGGGGGGGGGGTGGGGGTGGGGGGGTTATTTGAGTTTGCCGGGGGGGGGGGTTGGTCAAAATTGGCAATATTATAATGTAATTATAAGAAATGTTGTGTCTATTCATAAAATCATGAGAGGGATTCTGGGATGTTGTTATTTTCGGGAGTGATAAACGTCAATGTTTGCCTATTATTTGACTCTCTGGAAGAAATTTAACTCTATTAAACCTTATTGCACATCTATAGGACAGCCCCTATCATATCCCAAGTGTCTATTCATTAAATCATAAGAGGAGTGCTGGGATGCAATTTTCCGCTACTATTTGACCCCCTGGATGAAATCAAAAATTTTGAAACCTTATTACACATCTATAGTACAGCCCCAATCATATTCCAAGAGATGACGTAGCTACTCCAAAAGATGTAAGAGGAGATTTTGGAATCATACATTTTTGCAAAGAAACGTCATTTTATTTTGCTGCCCAACGATCCCCGTGATAAAAATAAACATTCTGAGACCTGATCACACTTCTAAATGACACCACCAATCATTTTATAAAAGATCATTTCGTTACTGCAAAAGATGTTGACGTTTTTGAAAGCAGATTTTTAAAAAAAAAAAAAAAAAACAAGAAACGGTTTTTTTTTCATCCACCAAATGACCCAAAGGACAAAACTTAAATTTCTGAACCATTATTGCGCATCTATTGGACACCCCGAAACATATTCCAAGAGATGACTTGTCTATTGATGAAAATGTAGGAGGAGTTCGAGGAAGAAGATTTTTTTGTAAAAATACATTTTGTTTTACCAGTTATATGACCCTTAGGACTACCAGAGAATTTTTGAAACCTTTTTACATAACAACATGACACCCCCAATCAAACTCCTAGAGTTCAGTTTGCTGATTTATCAGATGAAGAGCAGTTTGAGAAAGTAAAACGTGACAGAAGGACAGAAGGAACAGGGTAACAACAATATACCCGAAGTTTCTTGAGAAAGTGCGGGAATAAAATATCCCGTCAATTAGATACATGCAATTTAAACTACATGTATTCCTATCATGCTTTAAATAAGGTAATCCAGCCATAACTAAGGCGAATTTAACAGTTATGACACATCTATACTTCATTCAAACCGCATTTTTAAGTTATTATGGGGCTTACATAAACCAAACTCGGGAGTATGTATGTAATCAATTAAATGAACTTTTTGCTCTTAATTTATTTTGAAAGAGTTGTCTGCCCTTTAGAAAAATTTTATAAAACTATTTTCGGAAAGCGAAAAGTTTTGCAACTTTTTACCACGAGAAATGTGAGCAAATATCTTGTACTAGAAATATTTATTTAAGAATGCATTGTTTCATAGACATCAATGTTCACTTCAACATATGTTAATTTTGTAAATATTTATTTATCTTTTAATTTCAAAGGTTAATCTTTATTAATTAATAATAACCTTTAAATCACACTAAGATTGAAGTGATCAAACTTTCAATCTATCAGATATGAAACATGATAGTTATGGATGGACTATCTTAAGTGAAAAAAGTTACTACCTGGTGGAATCGATCAAGCGACCACAAAATCAAAAATTACCTCCGCGTTACCACATGACCACGATTCTACAATTTTCATTGGGTGTCTTTTAAATATATATGGCTATATAAATGATTGTATTACATGTAGAAAAGTCACAAATTTAAAAAAAAATTCTCTAATTTTCAGTACATAGCCCACGTTAAAGCAGGTAAAAATAGTTTAAATCGAATTTTCTTTGGTTAAAAGAGGACCATATAGCCAAATATACCATTTTTATCGCATACTAACTATTTTCCTTTATATCCCTAACAAAACCTGAATATTTTAATGATGTCATGAAAGATAGTTAAGACTCTAAGAGCATGGTAATTGTTTAAATTAAGTTTCTTTAGATATATTTTAAAGGGACATGGTCACGATTTTGATCAAATTCTACTTTTATGTTTTTATTATTTACCATGCTTTAAAAATGCATTTCAAATGATCAAATAAAATTTGAGAGTCCCTCGGAGAGATATAAGCAGGATACTGGGCTCACAATTCTTTGTCATGAAAAAAAGGCTCGTGCCCTGTTTTTGATTACATAGGTTTAATATACCAGTAAAAATCCTTTTCCAGCTTATTTGTCTATCTTTTTATTTATTTTAAGCATAGATAAACAGTTCCTAACGTTTAACACATTCGTTTTAGGTTTAGAACTGAAATGTTTACTTCAACTTTCAAACTGTAAACAAACAATTTGTTTACATAGCGAAGAATTTCAAGCTCTATAATTCGCTTATAACTCTACAAATGACACTCAAATTTCGGTTGAGTATTAACAATGCCTTTCTGAGGCATCGAAGATATTAAAATCGGAAAAACAATTTTTGACCAAAATCGTGGCCATGACCCTTTATGTGAATATTGTATAAAATGGAAGATACCTGATGGTTGCGTGCTATATTTAAGGCGAAACCGTATATTTTGTGCGCTATACCTCTTTTCTTGACGTACAACCTTCACCTGCATCTTTCGACGCATAATGAACAAACAATACAAGACATACTTAGACAACATTGAGATGGTAACCATTTCAAAGGGCCCCGCTTAAAAAGTGGACAATAGGATAAAAACATTCAGAGAATTTCGCATTTTCGAAATGTTCCAGCTTTCATAAAACTTCAACTTAAATATCATTTTCCCCTTACACTAAAGCATTTTGTTCAATCTGAACATATTAACCAAATGGGAAATAATCCATGGTCTAAAACTGATTATAAAGAGATCTGCTTTGACCTCCACGTTCACTTTGTTCAAGATTTACCGAAAAGCCTTCTTTAAGTAAAGTATTAGCCAAAAGGGGAGAGTATATATATGCTCTTAAAAGCATGTTATTTTGGTTTAACCTGATATGACCTTGACAACTGATCTACAAACATCGTTCAAGTTCACTGCATATCCTTCGATCAATCGTGAGGGTGATGTAGGAGCCAGATTTGACCAAGAAAGAGAAGATTTGCTTTTAACAAAGATTTTTCATATAATTCTGATTTGTCATTTACAGTTGACCTTGAAAATTGGTTAAAGGTCACTAGACACCTGATATTTAAAAGTAGAAATTATTTGTTGATACGTTGATCAAAAGAAATTTTTAAAATTATTTCTTAACTTAATCGATCGCTTAGAGTTACCAGCGGATTAGATATATTCAAAATAAGATAAATATTCCAAACTTTCTTTTGGTGTCAATTTACTGGGGCCTTATTTCACATCATCTTTTAAATGGTGTCTATTAAAACATCTTAGAAAAATTGCTAAAAACACGTTTGCATGTATCATACCAAGAATGATGACATCACTATTTGTTGACCCTACGGCGTTGGTAGCAGTGAGTTGGTATTCACCAGCATCATCCTGGCAGACATTTCGAATGGTTAAAGATGGATCACATATTGTGTATGATGACAGCCTTCCACCACTTCCTTCAACGTCTATTTTCTCTCCATTTTTTAACCAAAGAACTTCTTCAATAGCGGGCGAGGCATCATACAGAAACACGTTACCAATTAGTTTCAGAGACTTCTTTTGGATGTTTGTTTCATGACTTGTTGTTATATTTGGAACACCTACATTAATCAATAATTATCCATACTCATAAACATTATTTTATATATATATATATATATATATATATATATATATATATATATATATATATATATATATATATATATATATATACATTAAATTGAAGTATCAAAATCTAATTTTATTGTTTATAGTATATCTTTAATTTGAATAACCTCATAGAGTGAATATATCTAGAAAAAGTGAACTGTTTTATGATGCAAATTTAAACGAAACATACTTCCTGTGACATTAAGGTACACCGTTTTACTAATACTCTCTCCAATTTTATTCCAAACTAGAAGACGGTAATGCAGTTTATCGTCAAAAGATGTTTTCAGAACTATAAGTTTCGGGTTTTTCGTGAGGTCACTGCTTCCATAATACTTCGGTTTTGTTAGGTCAATGCCACGGAAATCATACCCATCCTTGCTTTTCTGCCATTCAATTTTCTCAGGTTCAGGGGTTGAAAACACTTCAGACTGAATTGTTGCTTTTGATCCAAAACACACTATTGGATCTACAGAAATTTTTACACTTGGGAGTTCTGGAAAACAGGATGTACATGTATCACCTAAATATCTTCATCCAAATATAATAAGGAAAAAATCATATCATTTCTCATCAATGATATATTAACATTCACGTCACGTGATCAAATCTCGTAAAGCCCGAAGGGCTTTGTGGAAGATTTGATCACATACCAACCCGTATTTATATCCCGATAAACATCCAAAAATGATACCTTATTTCTTATATTTACATTTGTTTCAAATTATGAAAATAACAATGCTCCATACTTTCTCTTTTGTGATGACCGAGAAAGTCGCTTCGATTAAGATGACGTAAGAAATCAAAGTACTGAAGAACTGACGGGAGTGGATTTTGTCGATGTTAATTTATTTTAAAATCAATGATATGCTTTTTTTTATGTCAAGTACCTGTAATTTCTAATTTGAATATCGAACATTTTTGTAATAGGAATTTTTGGACTTTTTCGACAAGAATGTCGAGAAACCCCCATAAGAATCATGTTAAATAATATTAAAAGATAAAATTATTCAATCAAACTATGTATCAGTAATAGAAATATTTCTCGAAAATTGTATGGATCCCAGCAATATTGAAGTTTAGTCTCGTTCAACCAAACGCTCGGCTTGTCAGCAGCAATAATTTGTGCTGAGGTCCAAACACTGTTTCACTTTCGGTTTGTTTGAGTAACTGCATAGGAGAGTTGATTAAAATCAACTCCCAAAAATAGTGCAACAATGTTGCTAGCATTTCATTATCGTGATAAATAAATATGTCACTACTTTTGACAAGACAACACATTTGTATTATTAAAGAGGGAAACAGAAAAAAAAATTAACTTGTTCAATTGAAGAAAACCTATTGAAGCTTGGCGGAATAGTACCACCTCTGTTAAAGTCGCAGAGCGGTTAGAGATTTGAAAACAAAGAGAATGAAAGTTGAGTTAGAGTCTACTTAGGCATTTTCAGGGGACACTCTATCGCAGAAACAGACTCAAGAGCATAATGATTTCATCCGACATTATAGAGGAAAGCTATTTTAACTTCGAAGTTCTTTTTACGGACAGAAAAGCACAAGGAGATAAATTTGACCGTGATCCGTGAATGGACTAAACAAGAAGGGTCTGTGATATTGCGTTTGCAATTTTGATCGATGCTCGTAATAAAGTCAGAAATAAATTTTAATTGAATAAACTCCTTTGACAAATTGTGATTGTAATTTTCAAGAACGCCTCATTACGATGTCGATCCATAAACATTCTTTTTACAGGCCTAACGAGTTATCTAACACGAATCATTTATACACACAATTAATTTAATGAAAATGAATAAATAAAACTTCGTATAACAAAATACAGACATAATAATTTTCACGATATCTAAATAGGTGTGTTTCAGCACAAGTTGGTTAGTTTGTGCACATAGAAAAAGTAGTAACCTAGATTATTCATGCGCTACTCTGACCTCTTAACCCATAATGATGTTATGCATGAATAACAACGGATTGCGCAAACAGTGTTATATATATTATATTATTGACATTTACATAACAAAGCTATAAGCCTACAAAAATGCTATTAGTTTCACTACACTTTCCTTAATTTGAATAATCTAACTGTGTCTCGAGAAAGGCCTTCACCACAGTTAGAATGACGTCCTTATAGCCGTAATGTAGCAGAAAATTGCAGAATCGCTCCGGAACGATTTTGGAGAAAATTAATGAAGTTGCCTTGAACATGATAGTCAAATTCATCACAACAAACCTCTTTGAGACCGCAAATACCTATCAACTAAAAATTTCAATCCAGAGAATGGAAGAATATTCAACACCTTTTCACCAACGTGCACGTATTTTCTTTGTAAAACTGGGTCCGTAGGACATTATTCATTTTAACGATAAAACGAATTCTATCTTCACTCTCCCAACAAATATAATGTTACTTTTTTTGCATGTAATCACCTATTTTTGTCATCACGAAGACAAAAGCAAGAACTTAGTTGAAATGTATATTTGATATTTTATACTTTCTCTCATTAGAAATCATAAAAATAAATATAGATGCACAGGAAATTTACCCGTATTTGTATTATCATTTCTGAGTTTATTCATGCAGATGTGATATTATGGAAACATAAACTAAAGATCCCGTTAGCGTGAATGTATTGTGTAAGCGCAAGATTGTAAAATCCAAAAAGTTCAGGTGATTTCCGGGATTTTTTGAGGAATTTTGTTGATTATTAATAAGCGAAGCTTAACTGAGAAAAAATAAACACAAAATGGTAATCTTTAAGTACCAATGATGTTTAAAATATATAAAACAAAAGACAGTATTCTTCCGATTTCTCGGTATTAAAGACTAAAAATTCAAGTCTTTTATTCTAATATATATATATATATATATATATATATATATATATATATATATATATATATATGTATATATATATATAAGACAAACCAACAACACTCGTTATCTATAGTGTCAGATCAAAAGATACACGATTTTAAGTTGAACTAGAGCAAAGCTCGTTGCAAAGCAACGAGTGGGTCTTCCGTTAATGTCGGAAGTAAAGCTGGAAGTTCCTGTAAGAAGCAGAGCTCTAAAACTAATAACAAGAGTAACTAAAATAAAAAGATGAAAAAACCGAATTATTCCTGGTACGACTTAACAAAATCCGAATGATTTTGAGTACGAATTAACAAAACCTTTCCGATTTCAAGAACGACTTAATTAAAAAAAATCCGAATGTGTTCAAGTACGACTTAACAATTATTTTTGGTACGAGTTAATTTTACTTTGAACATTACACTATTTTTTAAACCAAGGACGCGGAATCAAAATTTCCGGAAAAATCAATTTTTAAACCCCGATATCTCTGTAATGCGTCGTTCGATTTTCAAACGGATTTCAGATTTGAATTCACCATGGCAAGTTCTATAAGACTGTAGTATTGTCTTATTTTGTTTAAAAAAATGAAAATTTCCAAAAATTGGAACTGCTTCCGGTTTTGAGCAAAATTGATGAAGAAATTTTTAAACCCCCCAGTACATTATAGAATTGATACATCTATCATCAGTAAAAATTTCAAAGCGATATCTTTAAAGTTAACGGAGATTTCTTCCGGACAAAATCACTTTTTTTAAATTTAAAAATGGCCGCCAAATTTGAACGAAAGTGACGTAAATGCTGAAACTTTACCATCTTTGAGGCACGGTAACTTTACAAAAGCTCTGAAAATTTCATTGAAATCAGATGAAAACTTTTTGAGATATAAAGCCGAGAAGGAGTCAGAAAAAAAATAAAAAATAAAATAATAATAAAAAGAAATCGAAGAAAAACAAGAGGGTCTTCCGTTGGAAACGGAAGACCCTAAATATAAAAAAACACTAAAAATAACCAACGACACGAACATTAAAGTAAAATATTGTCAAATTTTCGGGACGACCCGTCCCTTCTTCAGGACAACAAAATAAAAACTACATATGAATGAAGAACAACATCTAAAACTAGAGGAAAGCTCGTTGCAAAGCAACGAGTGGGTCTTCCGTTAATGTCGGAAGTAAAGCTGGAAGTTTCTGTAAGAAGCAGAGATCTTAAACCAATAACAAGAGTTATTTAGTTAAGATGAAAAAAAAATCGAATTATTCCTGGTACGACTTAACAAAATCCGAATAGTTTTAAGTACGAATTAACATAAACCTTTCTGATTTCAAGAACGACTTAACAAAAAAAATACCGAATGATTTCAAGTACGACTAAACAATTATTTTTGGTACGAGTTAATTTTACTTTGAACATTACACTATTTTTTAAACCAAGGACTTAACATTTCCGAAAAAATCAATTTTCAAACCCCGATATCTCTGTAATGCATCGTCCGATTTTCAAACGAATTTCAAATTTAAATTCACCATGGCAAGTTCTATAAGACTGAGGTATTGTCTTATTTTGATAAAAAAAATGAAAATTTACAAAAATTGGAACTACTTCCGGTTTTGAGCAAAATCGGTGAATAAAATTTTAAACCCCCCAGTACATCATAGAATTGATACATCTATCATCAGTTAACATTTCGAAGCGATATCTTTAAAGTTTTTGAAGAAATCCTCCGGACAAAATCACTTTTTTAAACATTAAAAATGGCCGTCAAACTTGAACGGAAGTGACGTAAATGCTGAAACTTTAATATCGTTGAGGCATGATAACTTTTAAAGAAAAACAAGAGGGTCTTCCGTTGGAAACGGAAGACCCTAAAAAACTAGCACTAAACTAAAAACTAAATAATATATAAAACTAAAAAATGTATAAACACAGGATCGAAACGTGGCAGCTTTGTCTTTGTATTAAAGATTTCAAGCCCGAGAAAGCTTCCTCTCTTCTTTCTCGGGCTTGAAATCTTTAATACAAAGATGTAGCTGCCAAGTTTCGATCCTGTGATCTTTATTGACTGTCAATTTATTGGTTCACATGTCGTTTAAATTATGAGTTGATCAGTTTTATCAATTAAAAGTCAGAGCACAAAGGGATCTAAAAATTGCAGTAAAAACAAGATTCTTGGCGTGTAGTTAATAGGGTCATTGAAAGACAGACCCGCTTGGGGCTATTTGTCGTCCGACACGTGCCGTTATCTCAAGCTGGGAGAAGTTTAAATTTCATGCAAGTAAATTTACCGGAAATTCAAATCTTTAGGAGATTAAATTATTTATTACGTGAATTTTCAATACAAATTTGTTTGACAGTTTTTATAGATAAAAACGATATACATTAGGTACACGTATATGCAATGTTCTATAATGTAGTAACTTCCGATAATCCTTATTCATGTAATGCAATTTCAAAATTTCATTCCAAAATGCACTTTAAGTACACTGGGGAAAAATTCCGCGGAAAATTTGTTCCCGCGTTCATAGCGTAAATTAATACCACGCGGACAAATGTACGTCTACAGTATCCGATTAAATGCAATGTTTATATATATATATATATATATATATATATATATATATATATATATATATATATATAATTCGAGTTTATTTAAGTATTGAATCCTTATTTTTTGAAAGATGTTCTGTCTCTTTACAGAAAGTATAACCATTAAAGTTGGGTGAAGGTGGTAAAAAGACCGTGAGCATGTAAAGCCGACAAAACTATGCAGAAACGGCATGGAAATCTCGCCTGCTACCTGGGCGGAAATGCTTATGTGTACATACAACAAACAGAATGAACCAAAACGGGTAATAAAATTCCGTAATAATTCCGGACTGATAAGACGGCACACTCCTCGCCTGATATTGACTGATACAGTGAGATATCACTACTTATCAAAAACAAAAAATAGCTTCTTAAAATACATGTAACCATATAAACCCAGTTTCTCTAAAACAGCACACACTGTTGCAACATCAGCAACTTAACACGGCACTAACAAAACCAGTTCATTCACAGGTCGTACATAGGTTCTTGGTGTTTGGTCTACGATTGCACGAAGCAAAACTTTTCGTACGAGTCCATCGTCACTCTGTATGGCTTTAACGACTAGCCCAATGGGCCAACTTATCCTACACAGTTCTTTGTCGCAGATAAGTACTACTTCACCGGTAGTCACATTTCGCTGGTTTGAGTTCCATTTCCGGCGCGGTTGTAATGTGTTAAGGTATTCAACTTTCCAACGCTTCCTGAAGATGGAGGCCAAATGTTGAACCCTTTTCCACTGTTTACGTAGATCTTTCTGATCAACATCAGTGTTAATGTAGATTTCAGCTATCAAATTCGACTTTTGGGTAAGTAAAGTTGATGGTGTTAGGATAAGTGGATTTTCAGGATCTGTTGATATGGGTATCAGTGGACGCGAGTTGATGATAGAGCATGCCTCTGATAAAAAAGTCGTGAGCACATCGTAAGTTAAGCTGCTAGATCCATAGTCCAACAACATGGAATCGAGAATCCGTCTGGTGGTCCCAATCATCCTCTCCCACACTCCACCCATGTGTGAGGAGTGTGGGGAGTTGAAGATCCATGTGGTCCCTTGTTCTGTAAGATAGTCATGTATAGACCCATCTTCCACATTCACTGTGTTGATCTGCAATTCATTTGCTGCACCCACGAAGTGAGTCCCTCTGTCGGAACGGATGATTTTAATACAGCCTCGAATAGCAATAAATCGTCTGAGAGCATTTATGAATGCAGAGGTCGTCATATCCTCCAACACTTCAATATGGACTGCTCTTGTTGTTAGGCATGTGAAGAGTGCTGCCCACCTCTTACTGTTGGCTGATCCACCTCTTGTTTTTCTTGTTATAATCTCCCAGGGACCAAAGACATCGACTCCAATGAATGAGAATGGTGGATATCCAGGGAGAATGCGCTCTGCAGGTAAGTCTGACATTTTTTGGTAGTCAAGAGGCTTGCGTAGCCTTCTGCACGTAACACACTTGTGTATCAGGGAAGTTAAGAGTTTCTTTCCACCCATGATCCAATATCCTGATGATCTAACGCGTCCCTCAGTAATATGGCGGCCCTGATGCTTCACCTCCTGATGACACTTCCGAGTTATCAAAGTTGCAATGTGATGCTTGGCTGGTAAGATTACTGGGTTTTTGAATGTCGGGTCAAAGCCTGAATTTTTCAAGCGTCCTCCTACACGCAAGAGCTCATCTGCATCAAGATAAGGGCCCAGTGTGAAAATAGGGCTGTTCTTCTTCAAAGGTTTGGATGACCTCAGACAGTTGATCTCTTCCTGATAAACACTTCTTTGCACATCCTTGATCACAAGTTTCTCAGTGTCGAGAAACAAATCTGCATCATTCATCGGATTCAAACTGACTGACTTCGCATTCCGATGTCTTTGAATAAAGCGGCGTATGCAAACCAAGGCTAAAATGAGTCTTTTCCAACTGGAAAATCTAGAGAATCTGTCATTGTTGAGTCCAAGGGTGACCTTCGTGCTGACTTCCAACTTGTTACTCCGGACTTCTTTATCTACATCAGGATCTATGAGAGGGTAAGTGGTGTCTTCAAGGGATACGTGGTCTTCTGCTGAGGAACATACTGTTCGGGGTCCAAGGATCCAAGTACTGTTCTGCATGTCACCTGGTTGGATTCCCCTTGTGCCAACATCAGCAGGATTTGCTTCACTCCGTACGTAGAACCACTGTGTTGGTTTACTGAAGCTTCGAATCCGTGCGACCCGATTAGTAACATATGTGAAGAAACGCTTGGTCTCATTGTTGATGTAGCCTAAAACTACACGACTGTCACTGAAATAGTTTATAGTGTCTAATTTCACTCCCAAATGTTCCACTACAATTTGTGCAACTTCTACCGCAAGGACAGCTGCGCATAGCTCCAACCTCGGTATAGTATGGCCACTCAGTGGGGAAACCTTTGCCTTGATGAGTACAAATCCTATGGAAGAGGAGCCATCAAGGTAAGTTGCTTTGACATAACAGACTGCTGCGATGGCAAGTTCTGAGGCATCACAGTAAACTAAAAGTTCCTTGGACACAATTCAATATCTGCAATTTCTCCAAGACAGGAAGTGATGATTTCCATGTCTCCCACTCTTCAGCCAACTGTCGGACATGACTTCAGACCATCGTCAACGTAAAAATCATTGATGATAAACTGCGGTCCATGAGTATCTGCGGAGAGTTCGCCTATGCGTTGAAGTCCATACATGGCTATAGAAGGCGAAGGACGATTTCCGAACACATGTACTCTCATCCTGTAAGTTACAAGCGGGTTTTCCATCTTGTTGTCTTTGTGCCATAGAAATCGGAGGTTTCCACGATGTTCTTCTTCTATTAGAAAGGAGTGGAACATCTGTTGGACATCAGCGACGACGGCTACTGCGTGTTTCCTGAAGCGAATAAGGATTCCCAGCAGATAATTAATGAGATCGGGTCCTTGTAGAAGCTGGTCGTTCAAGCAGACTCCTTCATACTTTGCTGATGCATCAAAGACTCCACGTATCTGATCAGGTTTGCGCGGATGATACACTCCGAACAGAGGGAGGTACCAACGTTCTTTACCATGGGGTAGGTAAGGAGCTAATTCAGCATGTTCATTGTCTAATATCTTCTGCATAAATGCTAGAAAGTGATCTTTCTTCACTTCATTGTGATGTAGGGAAGCATCCAGAGACTTGGCACGTCGGAGAGCCATTTGATAATTTTCTGGAATTGGTTCACGTGGTGAACGGAATGGCAGAGGTGCTGTCCATTTCCCTTCTGAGTTCATGTGGAATTCCTTATCCATAATGTTCAGGAACTTTCGATCCTCTATAGAAAGTCCTGGCTTGTTGTCATCACTCGTGGTCTCGAAAATGTTCAGTTTGGTCACTTGTGTCTTATAAGTGTTCACAAAATTGTTGCGGATGTTGACTGTCTGCGTACAAGGTTCTAAGGCTGTAGGCCTACCATTCTCACTGACAAATGTCTTGTGTGAACTATGTCGTGATGAAGGAATGTGTTGTCCTGACAGACAGACATCTCCAATTATGGTCCATCCAAGCCGTGATCGCGAGGGCGAAAGGCGTATTTAGTGGTCCAATCCTCTGGTCTATCAAGTGATGGGCCTCGGGAAGGTCTCTTCCAATGAGTAGTAGTATTTTCACTGAAGAGTCTAGAACATGTAATTGTTTAGCAATGTCCCGTATATGAGGGTAACAAAGTGCGACCTCAGGAGTTGGAATCTCGGAATGATTCCCTGGAATGTTGTCACATTCGAGCACAGAAGGAAGTTTCAGTTGGACATTCTGACTGTCATTGATTCCTTTCACAATCAAACCTCTGGCTAACCTTCCATAGCTGACATTCTTGCCTGAGCAGGACTGCATAAGTACTCAACTGGTGAAGTGGTTATTCCTAAGGAGTCAAAAAGAAGACTTCTTCCTAGTGTCTTATTACTTTGGTCGTCGAGCAACGCGTAAGCTGTGATGAAGTTCCCTGGTTCTCCTTCTGAGTAGATATGAACAGGTACGATGCGTGCACATGATCTCCCATGAAAGCTTGGTTTACCGCAAATCTCAGTGCACTTTGAATTTACAGAAAGTCTACTCGAGCCAGATGACTCCTCGCCATGCTTTAGTATGGGAGTGGTTGTCCTGGATGGTTGTTGTCTGGGTCTCTGTGAATCCTCCAATGGGTGAAGTGCAGTGCAATGAAAATCACTTTCTTCACAAATATCACAATAAATCTTTGACTTACACCTTGCGGCAAAGTGATCAGAGGTTTCACAGCATTTCAGACAAATGTTATGATTGCGCAAAATTGCCTTTCTGTTTTCTAAGCTTCTGGATCGAAAGGCTATGCACTCATTGATGGTGTGCTTTGATCCTTTGTGGATTAGGCACAGGTGTGACGAGTTTCTTGAATTTCCTGAAGAGATGTCAGTTTTGCGAGTGGTCACATACACAAGTCTATTCTTGTTTACACTTTTCTGTACAAGGTTAGTCTCTTTGGGTATTTCATACATCAGTCCCGGGTCATTCCGTATGATGCTCATCTCCTCTATGAACTTAAATTCGGCAAATGGTGGAAAGAGTACAGCATGTTGCTTCACTCGTGGTCTCGAAAATGTTCAGTTTGGTCACTTGTGTCTTATAAGTGTTCACAAAATTGTTGCGGATGTTGACTGTCTGCGTACAAGGTTCTAAGGCTGTAGGCCTATCATTCTCACTGACAAATGTCTTGTGTGAACTATGTCGTGATGAAGGAATGTGTTGTCCTGACAGACAGACATCTCCAATTATGGTCCATCCAAGCCGTGATCGCGAGGGCGAAAGGCGTATTTAGTGGTCCAATCCTCTGGTCTATCAAGTGATGGGCCTCGGGAAGGTCTCTTCCAATGAGTAGTAGTATTTTCACTGAAGAGTCTAGAACATGTAATTGTTTAGCAATGTCCCGTATATGAGGGTAACAAAGTGCGACCTCAGGAGTTGGAATCTCGGAATGATTCCCTGGAATGTTGTCACATTCGAGCACAGAAGGAAGTTTCAGTTGGACATTCTGACTGTCATTGATTCCTTTCACAATCAAACCTCTGGCTAACCTTCCATAGCTGACATTCTTGCCTGAGCAGGACTGCATAAGTACTCAACTGGTGAAGTGGTTATTCCTAAGGAGTCAAAAAGAAGACTTCTTCCTAGTGTCTTATTACTTTGGTCGTCGAGCAACGCGTAAGCTGTGATGAAGTTCCCTGGTTCTCCTTCTGAGTAGATATGAACAGGTACGATGCGTGCACATGATCTCCCATGAAAGCTTGGTTTACCGCAAATCTCAGTGCACTTTGAATTTACAGAAAGTCTACTCGAGCCAGATGACTCCTCGCCATGCTTTAGTATGGGAGTGGTTGTCCTGGATGGTTGTTGTCTGGGTCTCTGTGAATCCTCCAATGGGTGAAGTGCAGTGCAATGAAAATCACTTTCTTCACAAATATCACAATAAATCTTTGACTTACACCTTGCGGCAAAGTGATCAGAGGTTTCACAGCATTTCAGACAAATGTTATGATTGCGCAAAATTGCCTTTCTGTTTTCTAAGCTTCTGGATCGAAAGGCTATGCACTCATTGATGGTGTGCTTTGATCCTTTGTGGATTAGGCACAGGTGTGACGAGTTTCTTGAATTTCCTGAAGAGATGTCAGTTTTGCGAGTGGTCACATACACAAGTCTATTCTTGTTTACACTTTTCTGTACAAGGTTAGTCTCTTTGGGTATTTCATACATCAGTCCCGGGTCATTCCGTATGATGCTCATCTCCTCTATGAACTTAAATTCGGCAAATGGTGGAAAGAGTACAGCATGTTGCTTCTTGTAGTTAGTGGCGCGAGTGACCCACTTCTCCTGAATCTGCTTTGATAGTTTCTGAATGATGGGCTTAACACCAAGTGATGAATCAAGATAGGAAAATATGGTGCTGTACTCGCTGAGGTTTTTCACAGTTTCAACTTCTGTCAGCAAGTCATGCAGTGCATAAAGTTTCTTACGGTCCATAAAATCAGGCAGATCCATGAGCCGAGCTTTAAGCGAAGCCTCTACTAACTCTGCTGAACCAAAGCGTTCATCCATCCGGTTCCAAATGGTGTGTAGACACTGTTGCGGATTGCTTGCAAATGATGTTCTAGCACTCACCACTAATCTGTAGGCATCAGAGTCCTTATGAATGCTGGTTGTTAGCAGTGAGATCTCTTCTAGAGGTGAACACTTGATGTCAGTAACCATGGTTCTGAATTGAGTCTTCCACACAATGTACCTGTCTGGTCTATCCTGGAATTGATGCTGTTGAAAACTTTTAAAAAGAATGTTTTTCTTGATGAGAAAGTTTGAAGTGTCATGAAGAGAGTTCACAGGATGTGTAGAACTTGAGTCCACCTGTCTCGCCTGTATAATAGGATGATGTGGGGTAGAATCAATCAAGGCTCGATTTACATTTTGATTGTCGATTCCTGGAGTAGAACTTTCTACTTCTGGCGTTTTACGAGGTTTAGGTGTAAACGGTGGAGCCTGAGGTGAGAGTGGTTGTGTAGGTCTTACAGGAGAATTTAGTCTATCTAGATAGTTGAGAGTTTTGTCGAAAGGACTCATTTCTTCTTCCGGTGGAACAACCGACTCTGTTGAATTCACTATGTCATCCTCACATTGTCTCTCCAGATATGTTGCTTCTGCGTCAGCTGCTGCTGCCGTCTTCTCCTGTTCTAAAACTTTTAACTGTAACGTTTTTTCGAACTGTTCTTTCTTAATTTCAGTCTCCTTTTTCACAAACTGAAGTTTCACTTCTTCTGATTCTGCCTTGGCTCTTTTGCTCGCAACAAGGCTAGCACTTGATCTCGTCGAGCGACTTGTCCTTGAAGTCCTACCATCTGCTGACTCTATTTTCAAGTGAATCTTTTCCATCAGGTTGTTGAACTGTTTCTTCAGATCTTTCATGACGGGCCAGTAGTTCTCCAGTTCTTGCGCTGAATCAGGATCCCGAGAACGGGAAAGGAAGTCAAGTTTGTCATTAGCACAAGTGTTGTAACGCTGAAATGTACTTTGCAATGTTCCTTCAGTATTTTCCAATAGGCTGATGGACTTTGGTAGTGGCTCAGAGTCGACAATACACTCGCTGAGAATTTTACTCGCTGATTGGAGTTTTCTATGTAGAATGTCTTTCTGATTCTTGAAATATTCTTCTCCTTTTTCTGTTAGTTTCGCCTCACGTGGCTCCCAACCCTGTTGACCGTCTGAACCAACCAGTGCGTCGTAGGATGTGGACATGGTGTACAGTCTTTTTACTGTTCTGTCTCTTTACAGACAGTATAACTATTGAGTTGGGTGAAGGTGGTAAAAAGACTGTGAGCATGTAAAGCCGACAAAACTATGCAGAAACGGCATGGAAATCTCGCCTGCTACCTGGGCGGAAATGCTTATGTGTACATACAATAAACAGAATGAACCAAAACGGGTAATAAAATTCCGTAATAATTCCGGACTGATAAGACGCCACAAAAGATATAGTCTCATAACAGCAACGGTGTGTGCATACTAATTGAATATCGCGCGTTAGCGCGTTATGAAAATTTGTTTGCACACACCGTTGCAGTTATGAGACTATATCTTTCAAAAAATAAGGATTTAATGCTTATATTTACATTTTTTTACATTCTTGCCTTGTACGCAAATGCGAACTATACCTCAAAATTACTGTACTATCCTATGGGTAAGTTTAAATTAATGGAAGAGCCACTGTAACAGCCACAAGCGTGATCTTTGATTTTCGCTTGTGACGTTGTATTTATCAGCGTTCAACGTTTGTGACGTCACAATTTAAACTCGTCATTTAACCTTTAAGTACCCTTTCTGTGTTATGGTGCTATATCTGCAATAGCTTTACATGCAAAATATACGTGGAAAGTAAATATCATTTTAATATAGTAGATATATATATATATATATATATATATATATATATATATATATATATATATATATATATATATATATATATATATATAGTTTTTAGGAATGATACTGAGTAACTACAGCGATATATCGAGTAGATCAATCTCATAGATGGCGAGGCGAAGCTTTAAAGGGGATATTCGGCATCTAGGTACAATTAAGGACAAAAAAGAAAACCTTTATCTTGATTAATTAACGAAATCAAGAGAAGTTGACAAAGGGAAAGGTTTTATCTTGTTTTCAAGTTAAGTTGTAATTTTTTGTTACGAAAGCGCATTTAAAGACTATTTATCAACATGATCATAGGTTACAGGTACTTCGTTAACAAGTAACCCTCTTCTTAAAACTTCAATGACGTAAATCCATGTCTTAGATTATAAACAAGTAAATCAAAAATGCTTTAAGTGATAAAATAAATTCCATGGAATTTAACTTTACCAAGTATAACTGTTTTCGATGTACATCCGACAGCATTTGTTACTGTACAGGTGTATTTCCCTCTGTCGTCTGTAGACGGTGTCTTTAATGTACAAAATTTCTCCTTTAAACTTCCGCCAATAAACTTCGGACTATTGACATTCAGTGTTTCTCCGTTTCTACTCCATTTTATATGTTGTAATTTAGGTGATTTTTCCGAGACTACACAGTTGTAATGAATGGTGATTCCTTCATCTCCTGCTGATATTTTCAGTTCATCTAAAAACGGAATCTCTGAAATCAGGGAATAATTGTTGACTTAGCAAAAATAATACTATTTTTCAGTGAAAATTATATTTTTTCCAAAACCTTACCTCCCAAAACATGTAGCCAGATTTTATTACTTGAAACTTTGAAATCATTTCCATTAATCTCCTTTGTAAGGACGGCCTGGTATTCTCCTTCATCATCCTTACACATGGG
Source organism: Magallana angulata (assembly GCF_025612915.1). NCBI lineage: Eukaryota > Metazoa > Mollusca > Bivalvia > Ostreida > Ostreidae > Magallana > Magallana angulata. Next base: position 12,090,098 of record NC_069115.1, read on the forward strand.
TTGTATGACCAGTTTTTTACCGGTACTTTTGCGGTATTTCTCTTTATTTGTATCGATTCTCTCTGTAATTAAACCTTTCCGTTTTTGCCAAGTGATTGTGTATTCGGAGGCTTCTGTTCCTTTCACGGTTGCTTCAAAGTGCGTTTCATCCCCACATAATACTTCCTCTTCACCTGTGATCATAATTTCTGCTTGATCTATTAAGTACAATGCAAAAATGTCATATAACATATCAATGTATCAGTATACTTAATAAATTAAAGAAATTATGAAAGCACAAGCTGTATATTGACAATGATGTTATAATTTATAACCTTTTAAATGGACTGTTTTAAACATTAAATTCTGATTGTTTTAGATTTAAGGGGCATGGCCATGATTCAGGTCAAAAATATTTTAATGTTTTTTATGTTAACAATGCTTCAGTAAAGCATGTTAAAAGCAATTGTTTACATATTGAATATTCGATGTTTAGATCTCATTCGAATGTGTCAAAAAGTGTTTTAAAAAGAACTTTAGCCGGTATATGTACTATTGTATCCATCTTTCTATGTCAGGGGTTTCTGATCCGCTCTGCTACTCACAAACACTTGACCGGATAGGAGTTTAATGGAGTAAGAAACCAAGCAGGCTGGATGGTGTTAAAACCAATAAGAAACGTTGTTTCAAGAATGATTTTAATGTTGAACCGTTCTCAATTTTGAGATAGACTTGTTAGTAATTGACTTGCTGCTATCGGTTTTAGTCCGAGTAAACCTACCCGATCACAAGAAACAACTTGCTCATCATGAGAGCCTCTATATTGTTATGTTGTTTTTGTTTAGTATATACTCTCTGATTGGTCATAACAAGAGGTCACAAAAGTTCAAAAAATGCGTACTCTCACTCGATGGCACCATAGTTAACCGGCATGTGTTCGGTCAAGTGTTTATATAGAGCGGAGCGGATCAGAAATTCTTGACTTGGGAAGATACATTATATCTTGCTAATAATTTTACGACCAATACTCAAAAATTAGTTGATCATTAGTAATACATCACTAAAGCATTGTAGACCTTTAAAATAAACCCCGGCAGTACTTCGTCCAACAAAGTAAATAGTAAATCCAAGAAAGAAACAACATCGTTTGTATCGGTTTCCAAGAAAATGCACCGTTTCTAAAATCATTGACATTGCCTGTTCTGCCTTATTCTGTGGTATTCGCTTGTGCGAGGTTATAGCGTACACAGGAAAACGTTCTACAATGATCGAGAATTTTCTAAATATTTGTGCCTGAATTTTAATCTTTCTTGTTTCGTCGTTCATCAGACATTCCTTACCATTGCAGTTGTAATATTCTTCTTTGTTCATCGCGCGTTTCTTGTTCATCGCGCGTTTCTACATATCTTTTCGTCTGGTGTAACGTTTTCGGGCGAATAAAGTGGCTGAATGCGATGAACAGTGCTCTCAACCTTATATAGTGGGTGTGTAGCGATGAGCGTAACAATAGAAATTGACAACTAATATGGCAGTAGTCATAAAAAGGAAAAGAATGCGTGTTTATGAATTTAATTAAATAGAAGGTGGGATACGTTTGAACGTTATTTGTTTTGTTTCCGCGTATTAATATGTTTACATTATGGTGTTACATATGTAATATTTATCACATATTACTTACCTTTATCTTCTCCTCTTAATGTCAAGTAATTGTCCAAAAGGAGTTTGCAACCTTCCACATAATTATTTTCAAATTTACATTGTTCAATCTCTATTAATCTTTTATTGTAATCCACATTGCACCCGGTATATGACTTTATTCTTTTCAAGATAGACTTAAGATTACTCCACAGTGCTCGGAATTCAGTGTCAGAAATCACTGCAGAATGTGCATGTGCATAGTAGTTGTTTCTGAATAATCTAAGACGTTCGATGTCATCCCCTATCATTATATCAACCGCATCAGGCTGCTTATCCCATCCTTTTGTTGGTATTACAGAAGAAGGGCACAGATGTCTTATCAGTTTGTACAAAAGAGTTACATCAAAAGTGTCATAATCAGGTATTTGATGTGGACTTAAGCAGCAAGTTGTTAGCTGGTCTGGACTAAGTTTGTGTTTTCCATTCTTCAAAGCAGTACATGAACTTATTTCTTTAAAAAGGTCTTTTGGCTGAATAAAACTAGCTAAGATGTCTCTAAGAGAAAGCTTTATTACATCAACACAGGCGACTGTTACACAGTGAAAGTTATTTTTCTCATTTGTTGGGTAATTAAATGTCTGTTTCTTATGAAGTTGCCGAAGATGACTCATCGTTTTGGTTAGTCATTACCATTCTGAAAATATTTTAAAAACAAATAATAATAAGGCAAATAAAACAAACAGAGAACGCAAATATCCTGGTAAATTTGAAATAGGTAGACATAACAATTATGATCGTTTTAAACTCATATTTCTAGCTTAGCAATAGTAAGATACAATACACAACCGATATCCTTAATGTTAACATTTTATATAATTTAAAAAAAAAAGGTTAAATAATGCCCGATTATGAATTGAAGATAAAAACAAAATAACCATATCCTATATTTTACCTTGCAAACAACGAAATTAAAGCTTGATTTTTTTAAACCACTTTTGTTTTTCATAAAACTGCATTTTTTTCAATAGCTTGAATTAACAGTGTGTCAAGGAATCAAAGAGGAGGTTAAGACCAACTGATTTGTTTTGATCAAAACAAATTCAAGGAATCCCGATTGAAAACTTTATGTCCATGGATGAATATTATGTCCTTTCTTCTTAAATTGGCATAGATCAACAAGAAGTTCTACACTGAGATACAGACCCTGAAACGTGCTACTGCACCAGTTGCACGGTTCGTTTCATAACGCTTTTTGAACGGTACGGTTCGCTTTGTGAACGGTACGGTTCGCTTTGTGAACGGTACGGTTCGTTTTATGAACGGTACGGTACGCTTTGTGAACGGTACGGTAGGCTTTGTAAACGGAACAGTTCGCTTCTTGCACGGTACATGTACGCTTTGCTAAAAATAGCTGCACGCTTCCACAGGATGAAGCTCTGCAGTTCAGTCAATGCAATGATAACTGAATGGTCTGGAAAGGTGACTGAATGGTACAAATATGTAATTCAGTCACTTTTCAGTCACCTTTCAATTGACTGAGTGGCAGAGATTCATCCTGTGTTTGTGAACGGTTTGCGCGCTTTATTAATAAGGTAGGCGTGGCCTGAAGGCTTTGATTTTTCTCAATATAATTTTGTTTATTTTATGCCCGATCTACGTTAGCAAGGTGGTTATTATGACAAGAATTTTTCTTTATTTATTTGATATATTATAAAAGTATTTTAATCGATCTTTTTAAAATCAGATCTACCATCCGTTCCCCTTTTTTGATACGTTGCGTGAAACGTGTACTCAGTGACAACCGAGAGGCGGAGGGTAGTTTTAATTTTGATCAGTCTGTTATTATTACTATTTAATTTAGTTTAATGTAATCATTAAGATAGATTAAAAGAACTGTTTGATTTTAATCCGATATATTTTTGTTCATTCAGCGAGCTGTCGATAATTTTACAAAGCATCCTAAGTTTTTTTTTATTTCTATACATGTACTTGATTTGAAGTCATTAAATATTTCTTATCCATTTAAAATTGCTATGAAAAATTGTCCCGACTTTATTCCGATATTTCTTTAGTTTCCATTATCGTTGTCTTGATTCTCGGCTAGTTGTTAGTGTTCATAATTCGTATGATCATTCTTTATTGCGTACTTCTGTAGTACTATTGCCGATCGCCGATTGCCCTAGTTAATAGACGATGTAAAATTAATGATAAGATAAACAATGAATTTCACATAAGAAATCTTGAAATCAACTGTTATATAGTTTTTGACACGAATTTTTATTCATTTAAATATTGATTCTATGACTTTCTGCAATTGTTCGTATACACAGATCACACCTACATGTAACCCGTCATCGCTTCTCTTATCTGAACTAAGATCGCGTGTATAGTCAAAATATGACAATTAGTTTTTGTTTTTCCGTTAAACTAAACATGTACATGTTACATATTTCTTACGATATGTACACATATGGATATACACAACAAGTTAATAACTTTAATATATATAATGGCGATATTTATCATTCTGTTGAACAAGTGTCCGCTCTTCAGTGTATGCATGCGATTTAGCTGACGTTAACGTTTTATAAATGCTGACTAACCTGTTTATATTTTATTTACTTTTTTACACACATACTTGTTGTAAACAGGACACGAACAAATACCCGGTAATCAACAAATGAATGTTAAAAATGATAAACATATCTAGTAACAAAAATAATATGACAGCAAGGGAAAACGACTCTGATCGCCCGTACTTGAATTATAATCATGAAATCGTAAAGAAATTATTGTTGAATAATTTAAAATAGGAACACTCTTTTTAATAGGATTTAAGAAAACATAAAACAAAAACGTTTCATTCGATAATTTTTTTCTAGCCATATAGGAGAAGCCAAGTAGCACGCGGCGCATGGCGAGATCTGTATTGTTATACTTTAACTGATTGACAGGCGAAGCACGTGGAGTCCTGAGATAAAATCCCGCTCAAATGAACAACTATAGAAACCTGAAGCGAAATAATAAAGTTTAGTGATAAAACTTTAATTTAAGTATTATAATCAACACACAAGTTCTCTCTCTCTCTCTCTCTCCTGAAAATCACTTAAAGCTATGTAAAGTCCAGTATGTGCCCAATGTTTCAAACATTTCATAAAAATAATCAAAATAGTATAACCACGAAATGTGTGAACGTTAATAGTTAAAAAAGTTTAAGAAATCGGCGATGTAAGTTTTGTCGAAAAACAAAGAAATGATTACGGTCTAAGAATGGAAATATTTATGTGACTGTTTTAATAAGAATAACACTTTTAAATCTTAGCACGTGTTATCTAATCCCGTATAAAAAATCTAGCAGAATTCTGGTCGGCGATAATCTCCGTCCGTATTCGAAAGACATTAGGTCAATTAGCCGTATATGGGTCAATATAAAAAAAGGCAGCTATTTGTTTCACAAATATGCTGATTTTTATTTTTTATCATTTGACCATAAAAAACGATCATATAACAAGTAATGGACTCTATATTTTCTATTACTTTGAGAAAAATTTAAAAAATAAAATGCATTTTGATAAATATAAGGACAGAATCACCTAAATTTTCCAGTTTTACACTGTCAATAGAAATGCACCTTCTGTTTAATTGAATAATAATCTCAAAATTATTTTAAATTTAACCCCAAAAAATATATCATTATAAAATACACAGTTGGATGAATGTTTTTTCAAATAAAAACATGCACCCCGTCCTCCATTGAAATCAATACAATACTAATTGTGTCTGTACATAAATTCTTAGTCATTGGTGTAACCGATTTTAGTTTTTTTAAAAAGAGTTGTCATTCTTGATAAATGACATCATAACTAGTCCTGAGTTATATGACATCACTTCCTGTTAAAGACTGCAGACAGCATAGATATGTTTTGTTGGTTGTGTGATGAAAAGGAGCTCCAGATTGCAAAAAGGTAAGAAATACAATAATACTTTGTCATTGGTGTTGTAGTGATTATGACAAAACAATTGCAGATAAAAGTTTGATTATCATACTGAATATTTTTAAGATGTTTACTTTACAAATTATGATGTTGACCTTTACCGCTCTCAAAGGGCATTTAAAGGTCATATGAAACGATTTTTAACACTATGATTTTCTTTCATGAATATAAAGCTTGGTATAAACAAATGTTTAAATACATGATGTAAGATTTTTTTGCCTTTGCATTACTGAGAAATAACCGTGAAAACTGAGCACCTGAAAAAATTCTTGCCCGCTTATCGTTCTTGATTTTGTGGATTTATGACGTCACAAAGACCGACCGATGTAAACAATGCATTAAAACTAGTGTAATTTTACATTAGTTTATCGATTAAATTTTAGTAATTTTTGCATATATGAAGTGTCTTTCTTTTCAAATGAGATCATTTGATTTCGTAGTAGCCTACAGATGACTTAGTTTTAATTGGTCGTTAATGAATAAATCTAATATCAGCTTCTCACAAAAGTAAAATCATGATGAAGATCCCGTACTGGAGTGGAAATTTAACGAAAGAAATGCTCCAACATTTACAGCTGATTAATGAATTATCCTTATCCTTTTGAAATAGAAACATCATTTTCTTCTTCGTTACGTATAATGATTGAGCTACATTTAAAGGGAATTAAAGCATTTAAATTGATTTGATTTATTTTGTCACATAAAAAAGTATATAAGGCAGGCCAATGAAAATATTTGAGGCATTGTGTACATTGTTTGTATTTAAGAGCTGCTATAAAATGCCGCAAAATTATTCTTAAATTTTATTTCGAAATAATATAAATTTCTGACTTATTGACATATACATGTAGCAATATCGTTAGAAAATACGTTGTGTACACGTTTACTAACGTTTTATTAAATTAGATCGCGGAAATATGGCATTTAAGGATTTAGAAATGTATCGGTAAAATAAGTCGGTTGTTTGATAAAAAATAGTTGTGAACGAATGTGAAGAGAATCAACAGATTTTATTAAGAACAAGCATCAATAATGATAAAAAAAAACCGAAAGAAAACATTGCGGAAGAAAGTGAGATAAAAGGGATCTGTGAGTAAACACCGCACATACACGTTTTAAAATCAAAACACCGCACATTCAAGTACACGTTTCAAAAACAAAACATTTGAAGAAATTTTTCTTAGACTAAAAATGATTAAATGGTAACATATTTGTGAATTTGAAAGTGAAACAAACAATATAATCGTGAAGCGAATGAGGCACAAAGAGGCCTACAAGTTGTTTAGAAAAAAAATCTTAATGAATTGCATGAACGTGCAAATGGGAAAAAACGATCAGACTTATTTTTGAATTTGTCAATTTCATTAAAAAAATCAAAATAAAACATATAAATATGCTTATATTAAAATTATATTATACTTGCATGTGGATCTATGAAGAAAATCATTTATTCTCCCTGCAGTCTCGAAACTGAATATCATTATGTACACGCTATTACATGTAAATAACCACGCACACGATTTCATTTCTTGAGAGAAAAAATACTGACGTGGTTGATTATTGTATAATTATACAAGTTTTTATATAAAATAGTATTTTTTTTCTTTTAAAATGCTGCAAAATGACATGGATATTTGTATTCACAAAAAAGCTTTATAAGGTGATTGGGTCTTACTGACGTCATAAGCAAGGGAGGTAAGCCGCGTAAGTCAATGTTCCTTTTCCCGATTAAGTAATTTTGATCGACTGTGGCGCTCACATTTTGCATAAAATATCCAAAAAACAATGTCAGTCTTATTAAATAGGCACTTATGAACTCATTCCCGTATATAACTCAATATGGTCAGGATATCGTTTCATATGACCTTTAAGTATAGCAGCCCATTTATGTACTTTTTGTCATTGGTGTTACTGTCATTGGTGTTACTGCTACAAAGTAACACCAGTGATGAGTTTGGTTACACCACTGACAGAAAATATATATTTCGTTACATATTCTTCTATTTTTTAACAAAATGCAACTTCATTTCTAATTTACAACTTTTATCAATTTTAATTTAAATATTAAGGTATTTGATTTAATTTTTAATTTTTAAAAACGTTTTTCTAAAAAAAAAATTACAAATTTAGGTACAAAAGTAACGCCAATGACATGTCAAGTAATACCAATGACAAAAATACTATAAAAATAAATAATTGTTGGTAAAATAATAATATGTTGATTTTATAAAGTTGGTCAATCGTAAAGGGATTGAATACATATCGGTAGAAAAAATAAAAGTTCTGCTATTTTTAAAATTTATCTCAAAAAAGAAAATATAAGATAAAATGGTAACGCCAATGACATGTGCATGTAATACCAATGACAAAAATATCATAAAATGAATATTTGTTTTGTAAAATAATGATATGTTAATTTTATAAAGCTGGTCAATTGTCAAGGAATAGAATACATATCAGAAGAAAAAATAAAAGTCCATCCATTTTTAAAATTTACCTCAAAAAAGAAATTTTATGATGAAATGGTAACGCCAATGACATGTGCATGTAATACCAATGACAACATTAAAATAAAATGCATATTTGTTTGTGAAATAAGAAAATGTTTGTTTAGTTAAGCTGGTATAAAGAAAAACTTAACTTAAATGTGAATTAAAATAATCAAAGTTAATCCAGTTTTGCAATTTATCTCAAAAAAGAATTTTAGGTACAATAGTAACGCCAATGACATGCGCATGTAATACCAATGACAAAAGTGTTATAAAATAAATATTTGTTATGTGAAATTATGAAATGTTTATTTTTTAGCAAGTAAATAAAAAATTAATAAACTCCAAGGAAATTAAAATAATCTAAGTTTATCCGTTTTGAATATTTATCTCATAAAAGAAAGTTAAAGTACATGGTAACGCCAATGACATGTGCATGTTATATGTATCAATTACACCTTTGCTTTTATAATATATTGATAATTTTTAAAGTTGATAATTGAAAATCATGGCATTAAATTAAATTATTATATTTCATTCAAAATATATATAATAATAAGAGAGAGTCACAATTTTTTCTATTGTTTTTTCTTCAGCTCATGGCATTAACTAATGCAGAAAAGCAGAGAAGATATCGGGAAAAGAGAGACAGTGATCCTCAGAGAAGGTCACAGTACCCGGAAAAGAGAAGACTTAGATATATCCAAGATGTAGCTGTCGGGAAACGGAAACACGTAGACCAGCTGAGTTCGAGAGATCAACGACAGCAACGAAGAACATGGCGGAAAATTCAAAAACTCTGCAGAAAGAGAAAAAAGGACAATCAGAATTTACTTACCCCTCCTGATTCTCCAATACTTGCTCAGCCACATCAACAATCTTCTGGGGCCAAACGTCGCGAAAAGTCTAGAGCAAAATGTTATCGTGATAAGATCAAGTTACAAGAGCAGCTGCGAGAAGAGAGAAAGAAAAAAATGATGTATATGAAGTATGAAGAGATGGTTGAGAGAAAAAGAGAAAAACACGAAATGTTCAGTTGAATCACTGCATTCTAGGTCAACGAAAATGTTGAGAGGTGTAAAATTTAACTTTCCATCTAAAAAGAAAAGAAACATTGTAAGACGCTCTCTTGAGTTTCACTTTGTGCTAACAGAAGTAATAAAGCAAAAGTACAGGAGAGGAAACCAACAGCTAAAACGCACATTGTCAAATGTTCTTTCGGCCAACATTGTTCGTAAATACCGCTGTCTGAGCAGAGCCAAAATGGAGATTGGCATGCAAAACAAAAAGATTCAGAAGAGGAAATACAGTATGACTCAGAGGTTGAACAAGGAGTTAAAAAACTTCTTTGAAAGAGACGACAATAATCGTTTGACCGCAGGAGTCAAGGATACTGTCACAAGAAAAAAGGTAAAGAAACAAAAAAGAACTCTGCTTTGCAGCCTGAAGGAACTACATCAGAAGTATTTGGGTGAAAAAATATTCAGGATAAGTTACTCACCCTTTTGCAAACAAAAACCATTTTGGGTTGTTCCACCATCAGAGAGAGACCGTGAGACTTGTGCATGCAAGATTCACGAAAACATCCAATTCATGGCAGATGCCTTATACACAGATGCCTTATACAAAAAAGGAGTCATCAGTACCAGCAAACTCTTGCTCCTTTTAAAGGAAAAATCATCTGACATTGAACAAATGAGCTGCATGTATTGGTATTGTGAAACATGCAAAGATGTATGTTTCACAGAAAACAAAATTGATTCCAATATGGATATTGAATGGTATCAATGGGTGTCAAAAAAGAAAAGAAAAAAGAATAGTTAGGTCAGAAGAAAAAGAAATTACAATCACTATGAAAGAACAGACAAAAGGTACTGTTGGAAACCTTCTTGACTTATTCACTGACCAAATGGTCAGATTCAAGATACACTCTTTCAACATTGGTAATCAGCTTAAACACTACCGACTGACCAAGGAAAACTTGCAAGAAAATGAAGCTCTTCTACACATCGATTTTGCTGAAAATTTTCAGACTAAACTTAGTAGAGAAATTCAAAGCATGCACTTTGGTGCCTCACACAGTCAAATTACAATTCACACAGGAGTTTACTACAACGGAAACAATTCAGCCTGTTCTTTTGCGACTGTATCAGACTCAATGGATCACAGCCCCCCTGCAATTTGAACCTATTTGGAGCCAGTTCTTGACAGAATGCAAAGAGAAAACCCACACCTAAATGCATTGCACATCTTTAGTGACGGTCCAACAACTCAATACCGACAAAAAGGAAATTTCTTTGTTTTTGCTACCTAAATTGCAGCTCGTGGCATATCAATGGCTACATGGAATTTCCATGAATCAGGTCACGGGAAAGGTGCTCCTGACGGGGTGAGAGGCACCCTCAAACGAACGGCCAATCGGAAGGTGTTGCATGGCAGAGATATAAAAGACGCAATTTCTTTTAAAGAAACGCTTGAAGAAGAGAAATTGAATATTTCAGTCTTCCACGGACCTACTAATATGGTTGAAGAAAAGCGCAAATTGCTTCCATCATTGAAATCCATGCCTAGAACCATGAAAATTCACCAGATGATCACAAAAAAACCTGGAGAGATTGCCTATCGATCTGTTAGCTGTACATGCTATGACCCATACACTCATTCTTGCCACGATTTGAAAAAGTTTGTTTTTGACTCTCATCCTGCTAACAAAGCCATTCAACTCCAGTGAACATGGCAAAAGACTCTATCGTGGCATTATCTGCTGAGGACCAGCGGGCAAAATTCTTTGAAGAAACACTTCAGGCTTTTGCGAAAATGAAAACATTTGACGAAATACTCACACTGTCCATGAGCATTAAAAACCTCACCAAGTCTTATGAAATTTGTGAGTTTATCCCTTCACTGCACAATACAGGGTTGAGCGTAGATGAAATATCGATGAGTATATATCCAGCAGACATAACACAAGAACATGTTATGTATCCTGTTTCTGTTTCAGCAGATGGTAATTGCCTACCTTACACTGGCAGTGTGCATGCATTTGGCACTGAGAAAAGGGGAGCAGAAATGAGGGTTCGCATTGTAACAGAGCTTGCACTTCATCCACAGTTGTATCTTGACCAGACATATCTGCAGAGGGGGTTGGATGTTCCAACTACGAATTTGCCAATGCGATTTGCCATGTATTCAGAATCTTACCTACCTGGATTGCTGTTAAATGCAACTTCGATCAAAAGGTTTTTAATGTAAGTAGATACAAATGTTATATGGGCATTTGGCAGATGTTTGCTCTTTCTAGTGTCCTGAAAAGACCCATAGTCTCTCTGTATCCTCTGCTTGGAAATCCTTCAGTAAGAATGGACCTAAACAGGACAATATTTCCCCGAGAAGAACAAAGAAGCAACAAGGCGTTTATTATGTGGACAAGTACAAGAACCGATATGGTACATGTCCATTTGGTTCCAAATCATTTCATTCCAGTGTTGCCAACAGATGTAGTTCACAAACCATCAGACATTGAAATCCAAAGATGGAGACTTAAAGCTAAGAGAACCAAAGAAAAGGTTAAAACCCAAAAGGATACGAATAACAATGGTATGTTCAAATCAGCTGAAGAAAAGAAAAAACAGAACATCAAGAGTCATTTCTAGAAAAAAATACAGAACATTCAAGAAGGAAAATCGCACCATTCGATACTTCTGAACAGAGTAGGGCACCTGAGCACGAAAAAGAAATCGAAGAGAAACCTTCCGATGGAGAAACATACAAAGACATTCCACATCCAGATGCCACCCTCCAGCATGATGAGAATTCAAAAGAGCCAGATGATGATGAATTTAAAGGATATACATCAAGTGATGACTTGTTACATAAGTATGTCATCGTGTTGTATGATGGGATGCCTTATCCAGGATATGTTTCAGACGTAGACAATGATGATGTTTTCGTTCGTTGTATGCAGAGAGTTCCCGGAAAGAAGATTGATTCCTGTATGTTTTACTGGCCAAAATGCGTCCGAGATGAATGTTGGTATAGCTTAGATAACGTTGCATGTTTGATTAAAGAGCCAACTAGAGTTGGATCTAAGTATGTTGTCGAAAGTGAAAAATGGGCCAAAATTGTGCAAATGTATGTTGAGTAAAGATTTCGTTTAGTGGGTAGATATACCAAATTGAGTGGTTTTAAGCATCTGTCAAGCTTTTATTAAAAAAGGGACGTTAATAACAAACTGTTTGCTTGAATTTTGTCATTGGGATAACCAAATGTCATTGGTGTTCCTTTGTCAATTTTTGCTTTTGCAACCCGTTTTAAGTGTTAAACTTAAGAAATAATTTCTCATCTTTGTAATTTAGAGAGGTTAATATATTTAAAATGAAGTTTTTTTAATTATTCTTTGCTTTAAGATGTTTAAGACACAATTTTAGTACATGAGTCATTGGCGTTACTGAAACTGTCATTGGTGTTAATATAAAGTCATTGGAGTAACCAGCCTTCCAAATGTTTTTTCGTCTTAAAATTCATTTATTTTTTGGTTTGTAGATCATGATAAATAATGTGTGGAATTTCCAGATGAAATGTATGATTTGAAATTATGGTTATTTTTGCCCTTTTTTATATTTAAAAATATAATACAGCAGATGTTCCTTACAAAATTGGCTCGCATTCATGTCAAAACTGTAACAAGAAAATTACTGTCATAACTAAATGCTGATAATTTTTATTCTTTGTCAAGTCTTATTATCAGACATTCATTTGTACCTCAAATTTAATTTAAAGAGTTGTTTATTTTTTCAGTACAGTTTATTGTTTACAGGTAACACCAATGACAATAAAACAGCTATTGTCCATTTTCAAAAGAGCATTCTAACCAAATTATATTAACTACTGTTTGAAAAATGTGTTTTTTGAAAAATATAATGTTGTATTATTACTATTAGTTCAATAAAGGTGCAGAAAGATCGACTATTTTTTATCATTTTGACCTGAACTATTTAGCTGCTTTTTTTTATATTGACCCATATGGAAGTTGCACGCTTATTGCACGGTACGGTGCGCTTTTTTGTTCGTCTGGAGACGGGTCTTTCATAAATTATCTTGCACGCTTTTTTGCACTGTACGGTTCGTTTTGTGAACGGTACGGTACGCTTTTTGAACGGTACGTTTCGTTTTGTCAACGGTACGGTTCGTTTCTTGCACGGAACGGTATGGTTCGTTTTAGAGGTGTAGTAGCACGTTTCAGGGCCTGTAGCAACTACCGAGTACATTGTTACATAGAATTTTAGTTTTAAATTGCTAACCTTCAACGGGATCTAGTTTTATATTGATTTTTTTAAAAATAAATTTACCAAGGTTTAAATTGTACTTCCTTTTCGCCAAAAATTACTTCATTTTGAAAACATAACATTTATCAATCAGCAATAAAATTCGATAAATATCTGTATAGATAACGTTTACAGTTCATTCATCACAAAGATATATTTTTTTTAATTCAATGCTTGACCAAATCTTAAATTAAAAGCAACCGTTCTTGAAAAATTAAATAACAAAGCAAGACTCAAATTTTCAATCTTTATTTTTGTGGAAATTTTGAGCATTGGAGGATAACTTCCAACTTTTTTTAAACAAATCGTTTATCTTGCGTTACTGTGCATTCACCGTTCACAAAATTTTGTTCACCGTTCAGTTACCATTGTGTTTGCTTTGCGTTCGCTCACCTTTCGTTCAGCGCTCACTCGCCGTTTGCTTACCGTTTTCATGTTGGAATGTAAAACATTACAGATACAGAAACATACTTGTTATTAAAAATCATTGTATTAATGAGTTTTGTTATCTATTTTTGTTTAAAGTGGTACAGAAAAAACTTCATAAAGGACTCTACATGTATATGGTTGAAGCCTAAAATGGCCCCCTAAAATGGACATTGTCCTTTTACTGTAATTCTTTGTTTAATTTGTACAAATGTACATTTCAAGTTTTTTCATAATTTTATTTTGATTTTAGTACCCACAAATTAAAAATAAAAATATGCTAAAAATAGGCTAAAATATGACATCATAAATTTTACATTTTCTCGCCATTTTCTCATTTTTAGCCTAAAACGACTTGGTTTGAAGCAGTTTTTCTTTAAGGAAACACTAAGCGACTACTTGAACAAACAAAATATTTTCACCAAAGATGTATTTTTCCTATACTTATAAGTGACAACAAGTTCGTTCTTGTTCAAAGAGTCGCTCTATATTTCTCATTCGAAAAAAGATAAGAAAAATGTCAATTTTTTATTGATTTTGATTGAATTATAAAACTAGCGTCACTTCTGACGTCATTTACTGACATTGAGAAAATATAAATAAAAAAATAGGTGAAAAAATATTTTATGTCATATCTTTTATAAAATAACACAAAAAAATAATGTACATGAATCATTTAAAAAATAGCGAACTATGGGGGCCAAATTTGACCTATATCTTAAATAGTTCTTTAGTAGAACTTTTTAAGACATTTCAAAGTATAGCCCTTCGTCCCTATCTTGAAATAGTCATACAGTTATTGCCTATATTACACAATAAACTTTTTACAGCTACTCCTCTTACAACGTCAGAGATTAAGTCTTTAAACTTTTGCCTTTATTGACTTTAAGGATTTTTCAGTATCTCCATACCAAAAAGATCCGATGTCTCTAAAGCAGTCATTGCAAATGAAAATTTATTAATTTTGTTAATTAAAACACTTGTATATTTTGAACAGATCGCTGTCGCAACTTATCCTGCAATCCTAAACAAAACACTGCAAATAACTTGAGTTTTGTAAGCCTTGTAACAAAATTAGCTTCAACAAATTATGTGATTATCATTATCCTTTTTTATTTTTGGGGGTTGATTTTAATCAACTTTCCTATGCAGTTACTCAGACAAACCGAAAGTGAAACAGTGTTTGGACCTCAGCACAAATCATTGCTGCTGACAAGACTTAGTTCTTAAAAATAATTGATAAATTCGATGTAATTTATGCTAAAGCATTGTTTTTCAAGGAAACCTATTTATAAATACCTTGAAAATAGTCAGATTTTAAATAGTACGAACAATATAAATATTTTTTGTAGTCGTATGTATTCCTACGCCAGAGTTCAATATAGTCCCGTTCAACTCGACGCTCGGCTGTCTCTGTAAATCCTTGTGGGAGATTTACGGTGTCAGCCGAGCGTTTGGTAGAACGAGACTAGAGTTCAATATTGCTTGGATCCATATAATTTTCGAGAAATATTTCTATTACTGATACATAGTTTCATTGAATTTATTTTATCTTTAAATACTATTTAACATGATTTTTATAGAGGTTTCTCGACATTCTTGTCGAAAAAGTCCAAAAGTTCACATTATAAAAATGTGCGTAATTCAAATTAGAAACTACACGTACTTGTCATGCAAAATAACATATCATTGATTTTAAAATAAATGAACATCGACAAAAGCAACTCCCGTCAGTTCTTCAGTACTTTGATTCACATATCTATCTTACACTTGTCTACATGAGAAACACACAACCCCCAAGGCACTCGACCAGGGCCGTGCTTGTTCATGCGGACACCAGTGCACCGGTATACGACGCCTCGAGGGATATTGTCACTGACACAGGAGGGATGGGTGGATGTACTTACACCTGATGACACCCAAGGACATTCTGACCATGCCGTGGGGATCATAAATGAGCATTTAGTGCTATAAACATCATCAGGTTTGACATGGTCATCTACTTCGTTGAACTCTATGGCAAGACTATCAGGGTAACGGTTGAATGTCCTTTCATCTAAGGACATTAAGGATCACCTCTGAATAAAATACTCGGACTTGGTCAGAAGAGATCAGTCCTCAAATCACCATCCATCAGTGCCGAAGAGCATACTCTCCGGTCATCCTGAAACCTTAAAGTTATTACGATCTCAGAATGTAGAGCAACTTCTCCCGTCAGAGATTGTGTTATCTGGGGTGCCTGTTGTTTGGAACGATAACCATAACTTTGAATTCTTGGACTTTGTAACCGAGATAACTTCTTACTTGATATGTATTTTCTTCATCTCTTGCTTCGTAACCTTATAAAAATTATTTGAACTTTGTTCTCTGTTTCCTTTGTGCTGTGTTACAGCTCGCAAGCACAAGTATTATCGTCATTTTGTCCTTGATATTTTGCCTTTGTAAGTATAGAGCTCAGGTATACTCAAGTACGATTTTAAAATTTGATTATATGTTATATAATTATATAATATCATATTATATCATTAAAGGTTGCAAATCCATCCACTAATGCAATTGAAAATGTGTGCAAATGTATATCATTAGTGGTCAAGGCAGTACTTATTTCACATTTTTCCCCATGTCATTAGAGGTTAAGATTTTTGACCGCTAATGATATAAATCTGAAATTGTAACATTAGCGGACGGTTAGGTTGTTCGTTAATGATAAAATAATATCATTAGTGGTCAACATCCTTACCACTAATGCAACATTATATCATTAGTGGACGGTGTATCATTACAGGTTGCTACACTGCTTGTATTTTGTATCGTGTCTTTTGAGTAAAGATGAAAGTTAAAGTTTTACAAAAACTAAAAATTATAATGCATTAGTTATAATGCATTCTATATTAGCTGGATTAACTGCTTAAAATATACTTTGACGCGATTTACAAATGCAGAATTGAAATTGTCTTCGCCAGGTTTCTAAATTGTTCTATTTAAACTTTCTTAAATAAGAAGTAACTATATAAAATATGTTTGTACATCCCTTGTCTCAAAATGATAAACATTTGCTTTAAAAATGTGCCTTGCATTTAGTCTGGAAGATATGAATTATCATTAACCCAGATAATCGACAGAAATACTTACATTAAAATAAATGAACGTTGGAAACATAAAATAATGGTTAACACATAGAACGATACCTATAAGCACCCTTGCCAAATACATTCTGTAATATAATGCTTCTGTTATTCGAACAATCAGATAGGGATTTTAATCGTTTAATCGTAACGGTATCATATACCCATCGGAGTCATTCGAAACGATGCATGTTTTTAATGTTCTACTTCATAAAGGGCTTTAAAGATCGTACGTATAAAATTTAAAGCACGCAACACTTGGGCCCAGACAGGAGACTGGCTCTGAATTTCATTTGGATGATGTTTCTGTTCAAAATAACAATCTAAAAATACCACCTATACAACTCAACTAAGAAAATCAAATACCTGCCTGAATTAAATGATTTTAAACCTATCTTATAAATCGTTTGAATTTCTATGCAGTTTGCTAATTTATTAGTCCTCTACCGGTTTCACGGGGGTGGACTATAGCTTTCCTCTGCGTCCGTCCGTCTGACTGTCCGTCCGTCCGTCCGTCTGTCTGTCTGTCCCACTTCAGTTTTCCACGCTTTTTTTCTATATGCGTTTGAGGAATAACATAAAATTTGCTGACAGCTTCAAAATGTCAAACTACAGATCAAGTTTACATTTTTGTAGCGTCTGGTTGACACAATTTCGAGACAATGAATTTTTTATATTCCAATTTTTTAATGTTCGGGTTCGATATCGGGTTCGGTGTGTATTGAATAAACGAGGAAATTATGTAGTCAGTAATAATATTGTGCATTACTTGGACCATTCCTTTTATTGTTTCTAACAAACAAATAAGTTCTATAAAATAGTTTCAAGCATTGTGTTGTTAATTTAATCGACAGGGTTTTTTGTATAATTACAATCGGGTTCGTTATCGGGTTGGTCTGTTGATTCGGGGTACAGAAGACGGTAAGAATGATATTCTGCATAACAGTGCATTGTTTTCACAAATTTCTATAAACCGGTAGGGGACGTGTTTTGCTTATGCAATACTCTCCGAATGCTTGTTTAAACATATCATGGTCGATGAAACAAATATAACGTGCTACATGATAGACGTCTTTGTCATTATAAAACTGATTAACATACCTTTATGAAAGTCACATTCTAGACGCAAACTGGTGATTGTTAATCATTAAGTTGCTCAGTGTTAACGTTATCCTCTAGCATATGTTTGTCAGATGATATGTGACGTAGCAAAACCTTTCATTAGCATGGCAATCTATATCATCACATATCGATTTCAGTTACAACTCTACATATGAATGCAGCTTTTGAATAGTTTCCCAACTAGCTACCATCCTTAAAAAAAATTCTATTGTGAGTAAGCCAAATTTAATTGACCATATATAGATAATAGATCATTTGTAAAATAGAACGCGTGCCTTAAAAGATTGCAAATAGAATAATGCTGTTCAAAATAACGCTTGAGTCATAGGTTTAAAGGGATAAAAGGTTTACGTTCTGGAAAAACGATAAGCAGAGAATCAACTAAAAGATCTTAATTAAAGATATGATCTCAAAATCGTTCAATGGTTTTAACTGTACCTGCCAAGATACCAGTCGTTGTATGAGCAACTCGTGTGATCCAAATTTGCATGATCATAAGGAATTTGGTAGATTAGTTGATTAATTGGTCGGATTCTTCAGCAACCTAGGAAAAATCACAATCTTTAAAAATAACTATGAAGATGTTAGACTTAACTTTTACTTATCTATCGTACTGATGTACATAAACAGTAATTTAGATACGTCTTCCAACTTCTTTACGATTAATTTGTTGTACGAAAGAAAAATCACTAACTTTAAAAATCATTATGTTAAAGCCAGACTTAAATTCCAAAAAGTAAATAAATAGAAATAAAATGCTTTCTTTGATGACTTGTGCGTATATAATGAAAAAATAAAATGCTTTCTTTGATGACTTGTGCGTATATTGAATGTAGCCATTTTAAATTTGAACTAGTAGACTAATTGTTCTCGAACAATTTAGAGGTAGTTCCATCTTAATATTTTTTAATAAATTGCTAGATTGCTCAATAAGATATACAAACAAATTTCGTACCTTTAATCTATGTTATGCTACGAAATGGGAAAACCACTAACTCATAAGTGATTTTTAAAGAATGTTTTTTTTTATTTCAATCAATTGCTTTAAGAATTCCATGTTGTGTATCGTAAACATCTATTTAATCTCTTTTCTGATTTTTTTTTGGCACTTACTCTGTACAAAACAACTGAGCCAAGTGAATTTTCTTTACAAAAGCATATAAACAGAAAACCTAACAATAGAAGAGTATCTTTGTACAATATGAATGAGTTGACTGTAAAAATAAGTTCCGCTTGAGTAACCACATGACTTGATGTGATACCTGGCTGACCCAATTGAATATCTAACTGCGCAATCAAGCAAGGTATTGAAATCCTTACTATAATTCTGTATTTCAAAACATATGAAAATTCAGAAATTAACAGACTTCTAAATGACCTTGATCTTTGATCTTTATGTCATTTTGTTCGGCCAAGGTAGACGCCTCATCCCAAGTGGTCCGAAGTCTCTATGACATATAGTAAAACGGTTGGAAGTGGTTTTATCGAAGTTTCAATACTTTCAGGAGCAATAACTAGAAGGGGGCGTCAGTTCATTTCGGTATGAATTGAGTGGATAACCCTCTAAGTGTACTCAAGACATTGGTAAAAGTTCCAAGTCTCTATCTCTTATGGTTTCAGAGGAGTAGCGATAACAACCATTTCGTACAATAGGGGCAATAACTCTGTAATTGTTTTAAGGTAGGGGCTGAAAGGATATATTTTTAAATGTCTTAGATGTCCTACTACATCCATGATAAAGTTTTTCTCTACCATCCTAAACAAAAGAGATATAATAACTTATTAATTAACGGATTTTCAAATGACCTTGAACTTTGACCTTTATGTCATTTTGTTCGGCGAAGGTAGACACTTCCATCCGAAGTGGTCCGAAGTCTATATAGTTAGTTATATAAAACTTAAAAGTTATTTTATGGAAATTTAAATACTTTCATGGGCAATATCTACTAAAAGAAAGCCTCACATCCTTTCACTTTGAATAGATTGAAGAACTCTCTAATTGTACTAAAGACATTGGATAAAGTTCCAAGTCTCTGTCTCTTATGGTTTCAGACAGGTAGCGATAACAACCATATCCTTCTCAAAGGGCATTAACTCTGTAAGTTCTGGGAGTTTGTTGACACAGGGTCAATTGGTACTATAACTTTTAATGAGCAAGTACATAAAGTTTAAATTGTTTGGATAACCCTAATAACAAAAAAGTGACCCCGAGGTGAATAGAAAAAAAGAAGAAGAATAAAAACCATTAAGAAACAAGAGGTCTGTCACCCGAAAGGTGGAAAGACCTTATAACCCCCTAACGCGAAATATTTATTTGTTGCTGCAATGTCGCCCCCTTTTAAGTCTCTTATGAATCACTAAAGAAAGCATTTATTGTTTAAATGGAATCAATTTAGATCAATGTGCTATATAAAAGACCAAGGCAAGTAATGAAAAGAGACTATCAAGTAAGAATTTACATTTCTTTTTTCTTGCACTTAGTTTACTTCAGGAACAATGAACAAAGCGCAAGCATTCTGCAAAATAACTTGGGTTTTGTAAGACCGCGAGTACAGTTTCATCTTAAGTTCAAAAATTAGACAAATTTTAATATTTCTCTTATCTTTCAATAAAATTGGCAGTGAATAAAAGACTTGTAGTTTTGAAAAAAAGAAATGAAAGTTCTAGTTTTACAAAAAACTACAATCATAATGCGTTTGTTATGATGCATTTAATATCAACTCGATTTACGGCTGAAATAAAATTGTCGCGATATACAGATACAACATCGAAATTGTCTTTGTCAAGTTTGTAAACTGCTCTATTTTGTAATCTGTTAATAGAAGTATTTCTTTTTAAAGAAATGGTCGGCATGTAATATTATTGGTCGAAAGCATTTTGTGACATGCAATAGATATGAATAATAAGATATGTCGCACCATATTGTTAATTTCAAAAAAAAGACACAAAATAACTTTGCATTTGGAAGGCAAACTGTACTTATGATTCATATTCTTATGCATATGTAAAAAGAAAAAAAAACATTATGTATGTTCCTCTATAAATGTTTTTCTCTAAAGGTAAATTCATTAGAATAACGGTTTAAGTCATCTACATGTAGACTGTCGTTGAATAGTAAAAGAAAGAAGTACAATGCGCAATGCGTGCGCAAATAGGAACATTTGCCGGATGCTTAAAATTGACACTACTGTGTTGATAAAAAAAAGAGGTAACCTGATAAAATACATTTTGTACATCCTTTGTCATAAAATAATAAAAATTTCCTATAATAATGTACATTGGTTTATTTTGAAAAAAATCTTAATTATCATTAACGCAAATAATCAACAGAAATACTTACCATAAAAATAATAGAACGTTGGAAACATAAAATAACGGTTAACACATAGAACGATACCAATAAAAGCACCCGTTCCTTGCCGAATACATTATAAAATGTAATGCTTCTGTTATTGAAACAATCAGATAGGGTTTTTAATCGTTTAGTCGTAACGGTTTCATATACGCATCGGAGTCATTCGAAACGATGCACGTCTTTAATTTTGAACTTCAAAAAGGGCTTTAAAGATCGTAGGAATAAATTTCAAGCACGCAACACTTGGGCCCAGATAGGGGACTGGTTATCAACTTCATTTGGATAATGCTTCTGTTAAAAATAATAATCTAAAAAAATACCACCTATATGTATACAAGGTCTTCAGCTTAGAAAAAAAGTTCATTTATTAATTTTAATTATATGTTATTATTTGTTTGAATTTCTATGCAGTTTGGTAATATATTTTTAAACATATCATGGTCGATGAAAACAATACATGTACAACGTGCTGTATGTCTTTGTAATTAAGCTATAGTATTTCAAATATTAACTTTATTAAAAACCGATAAAATCTTTACTTTTGAAAAACTTGACATAGCAAAAACTTTAATAATTGACATGACAATCTATATTAACACATTTCAATTTTCCAGTCACAATTCCAGAGAAGAATGCAGCTTTCAAATTGTCAACCAGCAACTTTCCTTAAAAAGAGAAACCTATTGTAATTCAGTAAGCCAAATTTAATTGACAATAAATAGATTATAAATCATTTAAAAAATTTAAGGTAAACTTTAGAAGATTGCAAATAGAATAATGCTGTTAAAAATATCGTTTGAGTCATAGGTTTAAAGGGATAAAAGGTTTATGTTCTGGAAAAACGATAAGCAGAGACTCAACTAAAAGATCTAAATAAAAGATATGATCTCAAAATCGTTCAATGGTTTTAACTGTACCTGCCAAGATACCAGTCGTTGTATGAGCAACTCGTGTGATCTAAATTTGCATGATCATAAGGAATTTGGTAGATTAGTTGATTAATTGGTCGGATTCTTCAGCAACCTAGAAAAAATCGCAAGCTTTAAAATAACTATGAAGATTCTAGACTTGGCTTTTTCTTATCTATCGTACTGATGAACTTTAACAGTAATTTAGATACGTCTTTCAACCTTTTTACGATTAATTCAATTAATGTGTTGTACCGAAGAAAAATCACGAACTTTAAAATCATGATGATGATGTCAGACTGAAATTCCATTTAAAGAACTGATGTACATTAACAATAAATTTTACTATATTCCTTACGACCAACTCATTAATTCTTTTATCATAAGATGTAAATATTAAAAAATGAAATGCTTTTAAGAAACAAACAGCAATTTTAAAAACTCATGGAGATATGAAGCTGGTTGGTCACGTGATCAAATTCTGTGAAGCCCACACGTGATCAAATCATGTTAAGCCCAAAGGGCTTCTCAGTAGATTTGATCACGTACCCACCAACTTCATATCCCGGTCAACTTTATACTTCATATTTACTATGAGATTTTATGTTTACAATAATCCAAGCGACAATCGATTTAAGAGCGTGCTACGAGCATTGTGACGTCAGGAAAAGTTTACACAAAATCTAACGTTTTCGCTGTTCTATAGGTTCTTAAAGGAAACATATTTGCAAACGTAAATATTCTTCGATAATTTGTGTGGATATTAAATGTAGCGATTTTTGATTTAAACAAGCATTCTGAGAGTATTGCATAAGCAATACACGTCCCCTACCGGTTTGTACAAATTTATGAAAACAATGGACTGTTATACGGCATGGTCCAAGTTATGCACGATATTATTACTGACTATATACTTTTCTCATTTATTTATTACACACCGAACCGAAACAATGCACTGTTATGCAGAATATCATTTCTTACCGTCTCAACAGACCAACCCGATAACGAACCCGTTTGTAATAATACAAAAAACCCTGTCGATTAAGTTAACAGCACCATGCTTGACACTATTTTACAGAACTTATTTGTTTGTTAGAAACAATAAATTGAATGGTCCAAGTAATGCACGATACACTGGCGTCAAAAGCAAATTGAAAGGGGGGGGGGCTAGACTGGTCCTCAGAAATATTGAGAAAAAAACCTAATTCCCAAAATCATGAAAATCCTAATCCGTGTGTGTGTGTGGGGGGGGGGGGGGGGGGCGCTAGTATGCCTATGACTCCAACTTCTCAATCTTTCAAAGGTACATTAATGAACAATTATATTTCCTGCAAAAAAAAAGTATGGGGGCTGAACCCTCTATTGTGCTATGTTCCTAATGGTTAGGTCTAACTTTGCAAAAAAAGTGGGGGGGGGGGGACAGATTATGTAAACCTGCAAGTGTAATTTATGTTCAAATGTTGACTTTACGTGCATACTGTGTAAACTTGTTCATATTGTGATTAATTTATAACCAATGCCGTTATTTTTACAAGTTTCAACTGACCGACGGAAGTTACATGTACCCCTCTACGACAACAAGCATGATAGAGACTGCAGCCATTGGGTTTAGTAAGTGTTTTTTATTTTTTGTAATCAGGAATATTTATATTTTCATAAAATGCAAATGCTCTACAAATATAATGAGCTGGAACGGAAACAAAATTTTGAGCATATCTGGTTTTTTTTTAGACACTCCCTGGATCATAGTCCCAGGAATATCGTCTCTCGCTTTCTCCTGCATTGCGATTTGTGTGTTTGTCATCATCGTGCATAAGCAATATCGTCTCAAAAGACTTTCAGGAGCGATGGACGATATTTCTGTGTCTGAGGTTGGATATGAAAATGTTAAGCTAGACTAACTACAGTTTTCTTTTGTACATAGTGCTTTTCTTATTCTGGCTATTGGTACTTTGCGGAACGGAACGAAACGGAACGGAACCAGTTTTAAAAAAAAACCAATATTTCAATTCAAACTATCGTAAATGGAAGATTGTTTTACAAATTTTGATGTTTGAATGGACTAAGTATTACATAAAAAATGTGCTACTTTTGGTCTATAAGTCATAACACGCTTCTTTCCCAGGAAAACCTAAAGTCATTAGTTGTTTTAAGATGTTAGATTGACACTCTTAATATAAAGTTGAGGTTTAAACCAAATGCAATAAATTTGTGTGTGTAAAATCGATGAGAATTGATTCAGTAATCTTTCTTTTGAATGATTTCTTCTAATACCCTTCCGTTCCGCAAAATACCATTACCCGTGTGGATATTGGTATTTAACGGAACGGAACGGAATCGTTTAAAAATTTTGAAATGTAAAATATGCTTATATCAAGTAGAATTCATATTATACCAAGATCATTTGCAGCGCAGGGATAATATCGATAAAAATATTGATAGTCTTATTTGAAATAAGTTTGAATGAATGATGATATAACAAATGTTGTTACCATACTTATAAATAATTTTCTTCTGGTTCCGTTCCGTTCCGCAAAATACCATTACCGGTGTGGATATTGGTATTTAACGGAACGGAACGGAATCGTTTAAAAATTTTAAAATATAAAATATATCACAACAACTACACTCCGTTTGTTTATTTCTATGTTCTTTTGGGGAAAATGAAGCAAATAAACAAATAATTTCATCAATTTTAACATCTTGCATATGTGCATATCACTCCTGTGTTGTGTACAACTATAACTTTTATTTCGTCTATGATACTACATTACTTACACGGATGATATTACTAGTTTGTTCATTAAGCTAGCAATAACGCAATGTGTATCCCATATTACGTAGAATTCAAAATATTAACGAGGACATTCGCAAGGAAAAAGTGTAATATTTATCACTTACCTTCCGTCTGAACAATTTTCTTGTGGTTCCGTTCCGTTCCGCAAAATACCATTACCCGTGTGGATATTGGTATTTAACGGAACGGAACGGAATCTTTCAAATTTTTTATAATATGAAAAATATCATAACAAGCATGGCATTTATTTAATCTATAATGAACATGTATTTGTTACGGGAGTTTACGGGAGATTTAACGAGTTTGTTTATCAAATTAACAATACACAATGTTTACATTCAGTAGAATTTTATATTATATCAAACATATTCTGAGGAATAACATTATTTCCAAAAATAATTGATGAGTTTATTTGTAGTACATTAAAATAGATATTAATATAAGAATGTGGATTCTATACTTATTAATAATTTTCTAATGATTCCGTTCTGTTCCGCAAAATACCAATATCAGTATGGATATTGGTATTTAACGGAACGGAACGGAATCTTTTACATTTTTTAAAGCCATCTCAGGGCTTTGTTCGTACGATCAGTTTAATATTAGAGATTGACTGCCACTGATCATGGCTAAATATACATTTACATGCTTTATATGTTAAAAATATGTGCACATTTAATGGATTGCATGTCACTGAATTTGTATATCTATGATACAGCAAGAGACAGATTATCATAATGTTGTAATTAAATGTGCTTAATCATGTGTCTCTGTATTCCGCTTGTACGTTTGTGTTACTTATCAGTGCAGTCTAATTGCAACTTCTCGGGCCTTCCCGACAGGCTCGGAAATAACATGAATGCATTAACATTACCGGATGTAAGAATTTTATACAAAATGGAGTTGCTTCCCATTAAAATAAGGATCGACTAAACAGCCTTGTGTGTCGTTTTTCGTGGTATAGTTTAGGATATATCGTTGGCTTTAATGAAGTCTATGTCAGATCTCAACAGATCATAGATTGTGTTGTATTTATATCAAGTTTTATAAAAATGGATGTTGCCATGTACGCCTATCTAATACTTTCAATTGTGTCAATTTCAACTGTTACCCTCCAAAACAAGACTATTTATTTTATTATACTGAATGTTTTAATTTTAGAGAACACTTTACTGCTTCTACATAGAAAAGAATTATACGGCAAACCGTACGCGTATGTAACAATTTGTTGTGTTACCCGTTGCCAAGGGAGTTGCTAATGCTGAGGGTAATATAACGGATTCTCAACTGCGTCTAAACCAATCAGATTTCAGTAAAAAAAATTTATTTTTTTTTTATTCGAACTTTCATGTACAAGTTATTCAAATCATCTTATATATTTAGTTTTACAGTGCATACACATCACATATTCACTTCATTTGAGATTTAGAATATAAGTATAATATAGACACAGTCACATACCAGCAGCATATATAGTGATATAGAGGTGGAGGTATAGGTGATGACGTAATTATGCATTTATAGAGGTCGTTTCGGATTGGCTGTTTTAGAGAGGTTGTATTATAGAGGTGATTTTTCATCACTATTTTTAGAAAAGGTAGCAATATAGAGGTCGCGTTTTCATTGGAGGATTGAATATAGAGGTGGTGACGTAGTTACTATTGAGGCCCTATAGAGAGGGACTTTTTAGAACAGTAAATTTACAGAGGTCGTGTTCTCATTGGTTGCCTTTAGAAAGGGAGGTTGAATATACAGATTTAGTGAGCATGCGTAAAAAAAGGAGGTTTTAGGTTATGACGAAACCATAAGATGATTCTATGGTTAAAGAGCATGCGCTGTAGTATCGATAACGTAAAATAGATGATATTAAGCAATACGTGAATTTTATTTAGAAATAATAGGTGGATTTGGATTACCTATTTTGAGCAAACAGTGAAAATAAGGTATACTTACCTGTGCACAGAGAGAGATATTTTAATAAAAAAAATTACATGAAAAATTGCGGTGATGTAGAATGCGCACTTGAACATTAAAAAAGGGTGTATATTAAAAAAGTTTAGGGTATATTTTAAAAAGTAGTTACAATTTTTTATCATTTTTTCAAAATGCCTTTAACACCAAACGATTCAACCCCTTCGGCTGCGGTAAACGGGCTGGATACTGCTTTACCAATCCCTGAGCATGAAGACCGGGATTGGGAAATAGCAATGGGCCCCTATCCTTCTGGGAGGTTAAGGGACATTGATGGCAGCCTGGTATATATGTTTGATTATAAGTACGAACAGTACTTACAAAATCTAGTAGACCAAAAAGAAGAAAAAGAAGAAGCAGCAGAAGAAAAAGAAAAAGTAGAAGAGAAGGAAGAAGTAAAGGAGAAGAAGGAAGAAGACAAGAGAAAAGAACAGTAGCTTCTTTGAAGCTCAAATATTTCAACGGTCGTTTTAACGGCCACCAAATTTTTCGAAAAGATGTCTCTAATACAATGAAACGTGTGCATTAGAGGAAAAGTATTATTCGAGTACAGTAGGTGAAAAGGTTTTTTTTCCACCGAATGTACTGTATAATGAAAGATTTTTTCTTGACAACCTACAGTTAATTTTTTTCATATGCTTAATCAGTTAAGTTTGTGATAAATAACTGTAGGAAGCAAGAAAGTTGAAAAAATAACGGAAATTTAAGAAAAAAACAAATTAAAATTATGTTCAATATTTTTTATATAACATTTTAAAAAAAAACATAATTTTTATAAGAATATGTTTTATATATAGAACATAATTGCTATCATTTGTTATAATGTCTAAAAAAAAAAAATAAGTGAATGGTATTGCATAAACGTGATGAAATAATAATGGCCTTATACGTAATTTTTAAAAGAATATTTTTAGAAATGATAAATACAGACATATATATATAAGGCAAAATTCTTTTTTAAGATATAGGCATTTTTCATTTCACATCTAGACATCAGTGAAAAAGGTGAGTTTTTTAATCATGATAAATTACTTAATGATGAGAAAAGAGAGGTAACTCTACAAACTATACATGCACTGCGAAAATTTCCGTTAATCCATTAAATACCTGATATCCTCAAGTTCTTCTTCAATGTTATCAACTCTCGACTGTAAGTCTGTTAAGCGTCTTTCAATTTCTTCTTTCTCTTCTTTTAACTCTTCTTGTCTATTAACCAGCCTCTCCAACATAACACCGTCAATGCCAATTTCCATTTGTTCTGCCGTTTGCTCTTTTTCTTCTGCTTTTTCTTCTTCTTTTTCTTCGTCTTCTTCTGTTTCTTGATGTTGTGTTTCTTTTTTTCTGAATTGCTCTAGGCCTTCACAAGAAGTACCTACTTCTTTGGTTGATTTTAAGGGGAGATTGGAGTTACTGTAATTATATAAAAAGAAGGTTAAAGCTACATAAGTTTATTTTTTTTTGTTTAAAATTAGTGAAAATTAAACAAAGAAAAACATTCGGTAGAAAAAAATGTTTTATATAAAAAGTTTTCTTAATATTTTTTTTTATATCAAATTATCCTTTTTTCATTTGCTTTAAATAAAACGCATACCTGACTGTGAAATGCATGGTATTTTCTGTAAACTGTATGGTAATGCTGTTATTAACTGTCAAGTCATTTCTAAAAAAATGAAGAAATGAATATTAAAAAATAAATTAAAAGGATAAATAAAGACAAAAATAAATAAAATAAAATCTGCATAGATGTAAAAAAAAAATACTTACATAATAATTACTTCCATTTTTTTTGGAGGGTGAATTGAATTGTTCAGATCTGGTGAAAAAAATGAACTTGTCCTATTGGATTTAAGATTGCAAGGTGATTTTCTTAAAATTTAATTTGATTTTTATAAAAAAGAGATGCATTTTCCCTCCAATTTTTTGTACTGTTTAAGTTTTTTCTGATTGGATATTGGTTTGGTTTTGTTATATATTGTGAATGTTGAATTTCCCTCCAAAAACTATTTTACTCCTACTCATTGGATACAAAAAACAAATTCTTTGCAATTAGTACAGCGTAAGATTTTTTGATTGGATATTAGCGGTGTCTTGTTATACATTGTAAATGTTAAATTTCCCTCCTAAAACTATTTTACTCTTTTTGATTGGATGCAGAAAACGAGTTCTTTGCAGCTGGTACAGTGTGTTGAAACAGGTTAATGATATGTATATTATCCTACAGGTGTAGATAAAATTGATACCGTAACCCTTTCAAAGTTTTATAAGATTGTACTTATAATGATGTGTTACGTGACGAGAAAGAATTTTTGTTAAGATGACATCGATTTTAAAAATTGAAAGAGAAGCGCATAGTTTTCATATATTGAATACATAACTTGATACACTGTTAATGGGTTTTGTAACATTAGTAAATTTTTTTGCGTATATTTAAGAAAGTGCTGAATATGTGAACTACTTTTTAAATAGGATGACCTTATTGAATGAGAAGTGCAAATCACCCCTCACCCTCACATTTTTTGCAATTATTTGTAAGAATGAATCACTCCATGATGGTGATCAGTTTTTACTCTGGTAAAAGGGCACAAAGCTGCTGACTTTGTATTTTTTAACTTCTTTTGGAAATGTTTGACCCATCAAAAGTAATTGCATTTACAATAAAATCAACCCGATTAGAAACTTTTTTGACCTTATTGGTCAAATTAAATTCTACATTTCTATATAAATTTTTATTAGTGATTTCTACTGACAAATAATTGTGCTGATTCAATTTATTTTAACACGGATTTACTACACTTCCCTTAATACAATGAACTGTTGACCTAAAGACGCATTTTGTGTCAGTATGTATAGGTCAGCTCTTTTCAAGATTTGAAAGGTTTTTTCAATTATAGGACTAATTGCTACACCCGATTTTTCATTATCGTTTTTGACCCTTTAATGCTATGAGGGTCACAATTAAACTATATAAGTAAAGGTAAACATTTTATCAGTACCGCACTTTGTCTTCATTTCACACCGAGTATCTTTTATTACAACAATACAACAATGTAATAATGTAAACCGTTGTTGTCGGGAAACCGCTCGCGGGGTTGATTGCCCCTTACAGAGGGATCCATGTTTCCTGTATTTCTCTGTGTGCGGTGGCAGACAACAAGATTGTGGACATTGGCCGCGCTACCCACAGAATATTTGCTTCAGAGAAAATAATTGTCCACCAGCAGAGCTCCACAGTCTATACACGGATGCCATGTCAAGGTATGTTTTTGACAATATTTTTTCAAAGATATCATTTTTTTCATGTAAAAAAATATTTACAAAAAAGGGAGGGGTGTATGAATTTGTAACTGTTTAAAAATTTAAATAAAGATCTAAAATAAAAGAAATCCTAAAATTTAGTATAAAATAAATAAAAGTCTATGCTATTTCATAAGTAATAAAATAATTCAGGGATGAGGAGACTATTTCGGAAAAAGTTCGGATGTTACGCCATCATTTTTCAACTATTGAACTTTATTGAGTGCGCATCATTCGAAAGAAGATGGTAGGTAGATGACATGTCGATTGTCATTCCGACACTTAAATTTTTTATATTTTAGTAGGGGGGGGGGGGCTTGATGGAAAGAAAATACTTGTTAGATTGTGAAAGGTATTAAATGTACTTAACTCACGATCCATTTATTTTCCCATTAAAAGATCGGATTGCAGACGATGATTATCTGTCAAAGTGTCATACACCGCGATTTAATTTACGGAACACGAGGTCACATTTTTTTAGCTGATGCATCGCATCAAAAAGCGGGGGGGGGGGGGAGGAATAAACAGAAGAAAGTTAACATATAAAGAAGAAAATACTTTGTGTTTTGTTATAAAAATACCTGCATATTTTTCAACTCGATTTACCATTCGAATTTCATCATCGGTTTTTTGGTAACAAGATGGTGCACATGGAGAGCCAAATTTCGATAAAACATTCACACCTTGATTTTCATACACCTTACCAAATATATGAGTTCTACTTTTTGAAATTTAATGCAGAATATATATTAATTATTTTTATGAATTATGCAGAAAAATATTAAATTATTGTCTTTTTTTAAAGAAGCAAAGACGCTTTCAACCACAAAGAGTACTACCAGTACCCCCACCTCCGCCACCACCACCACCCCAGAGGGTCCAGGATGGGAGTCAACCACCTCCGCCACCATCACCCCAGAGGGTCCAGGACGGGAGTCAACCACCAGAGGATTCTATCAGTGCCCCCACCTCAGCCACCACCACCCCAGAGGGTCCAGGATGGGGGTCCACCACCTCCGCCACCACCACCACCCCAGAGGGTCAGAAGATTGATCTCACGTCCGCCACCACCACCACAGAGGGTCCCGGTAGAGCTCCCACATCCGTTACTACCACAGAGGGTTCGCGCATTGCCCCCACCTCCACCACCCCAGGGAGGCCCAGCCCACAGGAGGAGGCAACGACACAAGTGGAGGAGGGGGTGAGGTCTACAGGTAGAATAGGCAATTCCACCTACCCCTCCTCTACTGGTTCTACGACACCTGATGTTTTGCCTAGTTCTACCCATGTTATATTAGGTAATTTGCAATCAAATTTTTATCATATGAATTTAAGTTACCTTTATTTTTTTTTTTTTTACTTGTGTTGTTTCTTCCAATAAGCATTTATAGATTTAATATGTAAACGGTGTGACCGTTGGACCGAGCACAGATTTAACACAGTGGATATTGATTTTTGAAGAATAAAATTTATTTGAAACGCACACAGTAGGATCCGCCTGGTTGCCTACACATATCAATAGCCAACGTTTAACGCGTGCTCAGTCTACATTATGACGTCATATTTCAGACGTAAAACGTTCAAGTTTTGTCTTCGGAAATAGCCGAAGAGAGTTACGTGATTCCGAACTTTTTTTAATTTCTTCTTTCATTGTTCATCAATTGAATTCATATGAATGCCGCTGTAATGAAATTAAATATTTTATATAGTATCTAAAAGGTCAGTTCCTTGATGTTAATGCTTTTATTTTCCATCTGATATTTTGATAAGACATACATAGAATTAGTCGTGTTTCTTGATTGAAGCACTATTGAAACTTATTTGTTGTCATTTTTTTTATTTATTTTAATTCAAATAACTTTCTATTGAAACACTGAAACATTTTAACCAAGTTTAGAGGCACTATACATCGATAAGTACCAGTCAATCAATGATCGAACTAACTTTTTAAAAACAAAATGGCAGCCAATATGGCGGCGCCCAGGGCTGGAAGAAATTTTTTTTGGCCTTAGTACCCCTGATTCAACTTTCATTTTTCACTGATTTTCTTATATATACGTGTTACCATTAATCCTCGCTTCGCGAGGCGGGCTTCGCCCGCCTCTCGCTGCGCTCGGTATCATTTATTTAAAAAAAAAGCAGTTTGATACTAGACAAAAAGCCATAAATATGGCTGGTGTTTATAAAGAAACCTGTATTTTAAACTCTTATGAATCAAACAATATTGACATGGATGAATATTTTTCTGATTCATCTTTTAGTAATGATTATGCATCTATTGAATCAGTATTAGAAAGTAAATTATATTTGGAACCAATTACCAAGACTATAATAACCAAACTTTATTTTTTTTCAGTCACGTCCATTACCTGCATCACCTTCCTTATCATCATCAACATCATCATAAGAAGAAAAAAGCACACAACATTAAGAAGACTGTCATATGTCAAATATTCGAATCTGTTATTTTATTAAAGGAAAAGATATATGCACTATGGCACTTAAATCACAATCTGATGTGGGCTCCTCTGCCCAGGAAATTATGAAGCAACAAAAATCAAATTTTATTAATTAAACAGTAAATAACTAATGAAGATTGCATTTAAAAGGTCTATGGGGACAAGCTAATTTTAAAAAACAAGTAAATACTAAATATATCAATAAATGCTTTGTTGAAATAACGAATTTCATCTTCAGAATTACAAAAATTATCGAAAAAAAATTTAATACCGTATATTATCGAAAAAAAATTTAATACCGTATATTTTTTTAAAATAATTTTATATATTAAAATCAAAAGGGGGAACTCTTTGAGAACAGATCATTTATTAGGACACAATCCACTCCTCCATACTGATACTTAAACATGAAAATAAGTCCAAGTATACTAAGAATTAAACCCATACATATATGTTATGCATTTATTAAGTATTTGGCTCTTATGGATAGGATACCTTAAAATTTTAACATTTGTACAATTGACCAGTTGTACTAAAAACAGATGTAAATTCGTGGGCGAGAATGACCAACGAAAGCCACAAACATTGGTCCCCTATGACTTATGATGATTTCACAGTTAATATTATATGCTAAGTATGTGTATTATGCATTCATTAATTGATATTTACAAATTTATTTTGATGGTTTACTTAAAGTTTTTTACTTGTCTTCACATTGTGAAACTAAATAAAACTATTATTTTTGAATATGAAGGCCAACTACACAACCAAATGTATGGAGAAGGTAGAACCAATTATGGCAGCCCAATATATGTCGTCAGAGGAATCGGACACGGAAGGTGGAGAAAAGGTTTTCCGTGTCCGACAGCTTCCATGGCAGAGGTTAAAGGTCAGGAAGATGAAGAAGACATTGGAAGATATCTACAATCAACAACTGCCTGACCATCTAAAGGAAAACAAAAGGAATAGGATCATATCTGATGTACCCTCAAGAAGGACGCCGCCCTCCGATTGTCCGGACTGGGTGATAGGGAGTGACTGGAATGCAGGTGCGAACGGAGAGAGTGAGAATGAAAGGGGGGAGGATTGATTGACAGTAAATGGTATGAGATAAAAAAAAAATTATGGTAAAAAGGTCTTAATTTGCATATCCTCCTGGTCTTAGAGTTTCAATTTTATGATATAGCTCCTGTACACACAACAATATTTCTTCTATAAATGGCGAATGGCTTAGAGT
Source organism: Magallana angulata (assembly GCF_025612915.1). Taxonomy (NCBI): domain Eukaryota; kingdom Metazoa; phylum Mollusca; class Bivalvia; order Ostreida; family Ostreidae; genus Magallana; species Magallana angulata. The sequence continues at coordinate 12,124,217 of NC_069115.1, forward strand.
GAAACATTGAGCCAGGTTCTGTACAATAATAAAAGAAATCAACATTAGAGGGCAACAAGCCTTGACACACCTATCAGGGAGCTCTAGTTTGCAATTTATTTCGGCTGCTTTTTTTAAGTCAACACACTCATCTTAGACTCCTCTGATTGTTAACTCCCGTATTATTTTTTTAATGTTGACAAAGGGAGGGGAGCAACAGTCGATGAATTCTCAGATAACCTGAGGACATTTTTTACACCATGATCATTTGTAAAATTTTTATTTTAAAAATATTATCAAAAAAAAAAAAAATTAAGGAGACTATGAGATTTAATTGCCTGAATTCTTTTGAAAATAATTGCTAAAAAGATAACAAATTCACTTTACACAATTTCTTCAATACTTTTTATACCAGAATGTCAAGTGCTTCATTTTGGAAGAGCCAGAGACAAGAGCCATTACATCTAGGTACTCTGTCAGGGACAAGGCAACAAAATTCCTTATCTCCGGCCTGGTTGAAGGCGAGACCATCCCAAGTGTAATCAGCCTTTCCAAGGAGGATTTCAGAAACAAGCTGGTGCCTGGGTATTCATGATAAGCTTCTCTCGGCTACATTCACCCGGTACGAGTACGAGCTAAAATCGGAATTAATTGTAAGTATGTGTATTAGAGCATATACTCTGTCCCAATATATTTTGGATTCACATTTGGCTTAATTGCTTGATATTTATAAATACCTCAGGATTCAAACGATGTTCATTCAAAAGTATGAAAAATTTCCAAGATTTCTCAGTCAAAACGCCCCTGTTAGCTTATTAGGTTTCAATCCAATGCTAAAAATGTGATGTCTACGGATATTTTGTATTGCAGCAAGCCCGGATGATAACGTTGAAATATTGCGCAATGTATTCCGAGTGTATTCCGAATGGAGAAAAGATGTAAACATTCCCCATTATAAAACTCCGTAAGGAATCTGTTTTCGTTCCTGTGAATTTTTCCGAGTGAAAGATGATAATGTGTCAATGAAATTATCTTGTAAAATATCCCTTTAAACTATTTCAATTGCACTTCTTTCACAAGTAAGTGTATTTTCATTAAAAATCGTCCAAATGTGCTGCATAAAGATCTTGGGACAGACTATAGCTATAATCTTATTTCTTATATTCTTTACATGTAAAGACCAACGTACTAGATAACCAATTGAAAGAAATCATTGGATCTCAGAATCAACAGACTTCTTTGTTAGAAACTCTTCAGTCCCAGATCACAACCTACAAGACCGTGTTGAATACATAGAGACTACGAATTCATCATGGCTTACACATATCGACAATCCAAAACATCTCAATGAACATCTACCTGTGGTCTCTCCAAAAGCGGGCAAAAGCCCAACACTTCCTAAACCACATTCATTACAATCATCGATTTGCAGTACAAATGCAAATAATCCGGTTGTAAACTCTTCACCAGCAGATGTTATGTTACCAAACCCTCTTGACAACAATTTGCAAAAAACAGAAGATAATGCAAACACAGTTACAGAATGTGATGTCCTTATCCTAAGTGATTCCATGCTTAAAAGAATACAACCAAAGCGATTTACACCAGAAGGGAAAACTATAATACGTTTTATAAGAGGAGGCGCAAAGGTGTGTTCAAACTTCGTTGAGAAGTACTATCATAAATTCAACCCAAAATCAGTGTTGATTCACGTTGGAACAAGAGACCTCCACAACAACAACGTAAAAAGTGAGGAATTCTCAGATCTTCTAAAGTTATGTACAACAGTTTGGACACACTCCAAAATATACTTATTACCAATCATATACCGAAAAGATATTAATGCTAGCAAAGTGGATCAGGCAAATGCTGCAATCTATGCAGCTTGTCGTCAATACTCAAAAGTCACTGTTGCAGACCCATTCCAACCAACAGAAGACATGTACCATGATGATGTCCACCTGAACTTTAGAAAAGGCCTACCAGCCATTGTAAAACATTTAAAATTCGCTCTCAACATTGCTCGTGACAATGGAAATGGTCGTCGTCAATCTACCCTGGGCTCGGCGGGAGCCACCATGCGGCACAGCGGATCTCGGCCTGTGAGTAACACCAAATACGAGAACCCTCCTATGTTCCACTTCCATGGACACCCAGGCAGTGCACCGTGGTTTTTTCCGCCTGCGGATCCGTGGAGGGCGCCCTGGGCCATTCCCCAGTTCCAACGTTAAAATTGAATAACTGTTCAACTGCTTGAAACATGTTCTGTGGCTCATTTAGTACTGAATAACTTTGGAATATTATGATATTTTACTTGCTTTTGTTTTTAATATTAGCTACTTTCTAAAGCCTAAAAAAACACTGTACCAATTTAAAGGGAATATTATGATAATTTACTTGCTTTTGTTTTTAATATTAGCTACTTTCTAAAACCTAAAAAAAACACTGTACCAATTTACAAATAGACATATAATAAGTTTTCTTTTTTTCTTTATTTCTTTTTTTTATATTATCAGATATTACTAGTCTGAATACTATATAATGTCAACATTATAAATAACGGTTAAATTACATAAAACATTCTACAACTCAATTACTCATTTAGCACTGAACAACTTTGTAATACAGTGTATTATGATAATATGTTACTTGTTCTTGTTTTAGATGTAAGCTACTTTTGAAAACCTAAAAAAGCACTGTTCAAATTTACAAAATAGACATATATGTCCATTAAGATATATGTTTATTATCAGATAGCTAGTCTGATTACTGTATAATGTCAGCATTGTAAGGTATTGCTGAAGAATTTTTGTTATCCAAATTGTTGTACTACATATAATGTACTGAATTGTCCCATATAATTACGACATTTCATCACTCTATTGATGACTTATTGAATACATCGTATATGATGCTTTAACTAATGTCTCTATCCACTATGAATTGTGGGTTTTCAGGAACAAGTAATTTTTTCTTTTTCTTTTTTATTCTATTTTAGTGTTAGCAAAGAATATTTGCTCAAAGATATGCATATACTTATTACAAAAAGTGTATTTTTCCAGTATCCCTTTTCATTTCAATTTAGTATGAAAAAATATTCAAAACACTCCAAACAGTGTAATGCAGATTTTCTGAAGTTGGGTATGTGGAATGTTGAAGGTCTATCAAATGAAAAAATCCAAGATCCTCATTTTCAAAAGCAATTGTCCCAATTTAACATAGCTAGTCTAGTCGAAACCTGGACAGGTGAAACAAACCAATTCAATGGATTTCCTAATCACCAATTAATTCATTCAAGTTTTAGGAAAAAACATAAAAAAGCTAGGCGTTATTCAGGCGGAATACATATCTATGCTAAAACAACAATTATAAATGGTATAAAACCAGTAAGTAATAATCATCCAGATATTTTATGGATCAAACTTGATAAAAGTTTTTTTAGATTACAAAGGGATATTTATCTTGGAGTTGTTTATATTTCTCCTAAATACTCTAACGGCATTGTAAACGACATTGAAGACATATATTCAATTCTGCTAAGTGATATTGTGAAATATAGTAAGTATGGTGATGTAATCATACAAGGTGACTTCAATGCGTACACCAATACCCAACCTGATTTTGTTATGTTTGATTTTGAACACACAAGTTCTGATGATGTTCTATATCAACCAGATAGAATTATGTCAAGAAATAATCTTGACCACAAACATATTAACAATAGTGGCAAATGCCTTTTGAACCTTTGTAAGGAATCTGGTTTACGAATTTTAAATGGTAGAACAACAGGTGACCTAACTGGTCAGCCAACTTGTATAACATATAACGGCTGTAGTCTTGTTGATTATTGTCTTGTATCTAAGGATATTCTGAATTCAGTAGGTTACTTTGAAGTTTTAGATTTTACATCCTTCTCAGACCATCGGCCTATATGTTGTGCAATATTTGACAGTTTTTGCTCAGAACCTTGCTCTGATAGATTAAATAATTTACAACCTATTCCCGGAAAATTTCTGTGGAACAATGATGCAATAGAATCATACACTAATAATATTCAAAGCAGTTTATTTCAAATTAAATTTTCTGAATTTATGAATAATGAATTTCTTGATTGTGAATCAATCTCAAAAGCCTTTAGCTCAATACTTGTTGAATGTGCAGGAATATCAACCAAATTTATTATGAAAACATCAAAAGGCAAACATAAAACAAGGAAAAAACCATGGTTCTCACAGTCATGCTCTGATCTTAGGAATACAGTTAAAAATTATGAGAAACTTGTAAACAAACACCCATTCAATGGTGAATACAGGAAAATGTTTTATACATATAAAGCAAAATACAGAAGACTATGTAAATTTGAGGAACAAAATTATAGAAACACAATTTGTAATGATATTTACAAAAATATTAACAATAATCCTAAATCATTTTGGGAATTATTGAACAAACTGGATAAATCTACCACAAGACAGGTTTCGTCTCATGAAGTTAATTCTGAAGAATTTTACCAATTTTTTACAAACCTCAATAAAGCTGACAACAATCTTAATGAGTTTCATAAAGATATATTAAAAAAATTTCATGCTATGAAAAATAAACTACACCATAGCAATTTCCTTGAACCAGAAATCACCATAAATGAAATTAAAACTGCCTTAAAATCTCTGAAAAATGGGAAAAGCTCATCTACAGATATGATAGCAAATGAGATGTTAAAACATGGAGGTTATTTAATGTTAAATTCTTTGGGAAAATTGTTTAATTTTATACTAAATTCTGGTACATTTCCTCAAAGCTGGAATGAGAGTTATTTAGTTTTGTTATATAAATCTGGAAATAGGCTTGACCCTAGCAATTACAGAGGTATATCAATTACCTCAAATCTTGGAAAACTTTTCAATAGAATAATACATACTAGGTTACTTGAATTTGTAAAGTCCATGTCACTTATAAGTGAAAATCAAATTGGCTTCAAAGAAAACTGTAGAACATCAGACCACTTGTTCTCTATAAAAACTATCATTGACCATTATAAAAGTAAAAAAGTATATGCTGCTTTCATTGACCTTAGAAAAGCATTTGACACTGTATGGAGAGAAGGTTTATTTTATAAGCTCCTTAACTCTAATATTTCTAAAAAATTATTTAATATTCTTTTTTCCATGTACAGCAACACAACCAGTAGGATAAAATTTTCTGATGGGTTAGGTAAAATATTTAACTCTGAATGTGGTGTCAAACAAGGGGATGTTCTTAGCCCTACACTTTTCAATATATTTATTGATGGTATTGTCAGTGACTTGAAACAAAATGTAAAATGTGAACCTGTACATGTAAATAATCTCAATGTAAACTGTCTGCTTTATGCTGATGATATTGTTATTTTATCAGAGAGCAAAAGTGGTTTACAAACTAGTTTAGATATTCTTTACAACTATTGTTCAAATTGGAAATTACAAGTCAATGTTGATAAATCTAAAATCATGGTTTTTAACTCAAATAGTAAACATCAAAGCATCAATTTCACTTTCAATGGAAATACTATGCAAGTTGTATCAAAATACTGTTATTTGGGTATTGTATTGAAAAGTAATGGGAAGTTTAATTTAGCAACATCTGTGCTTGTTGAAAAGGCCAGAAAAGCATATTTTAAAATGAAAAAAATAATTGGTATTGATAATCCATGTAAGCTCTTAGAAAAACTTTTTGATTCTATTGTACTTCCTGTACTTCTTTATTGTTGTGAAATATGGGGAGTGGATCTCTCATTGAAAGATATTTCAGTTATCGAAAAATTTCATGTAAAATTTCTTAAAGATATACTTGGATTACATTGCAAAGCATCTAATGCTGGTTGTTTGGCAGAATTAAACAGGTTACCACTTTGGTCTAAAATCTCATTCTCAAGCATTAAATATTGGAATCACTTGATAACATCTAATTCTTTGGCATTTAAATTATATCAGGGAACGATCAATTCTAATTCCTGGACTAAGAAAATTTATGGCATCCTAGACAATTTGGGATTCTCAAACATTAGTAATTATAAAAGCACAATCCAACACTTTTTACCAAACATAAAGCAAAGAATCATTGACCAATGTATCCAAGAGCAATCATCAAAAATTTTTAGTTCAGAAAAACTTTCATTTTTTCAAAAATTATATATGAGAAAAAGAAGTCCTTATGTTGATATACTCAGGAAAAGATCTGAGAGATCCTCTATTAGTAGAATAAGATTAAGTGCACATAAACTTGCAATAGAAAGTGGTAGATATAATGCCACAATTAGGAATGAAAGATATTGTAATGCTTGTAAAACTGGTGCAATTGAAGATGAAACTCATTTTCTTTTTCAATGTAAAACCTATTCTCATCTAAGGAACAATTATTTTAGTAATTTTTATAAGATAAGTAACATAAATATTGCCAATAACTTGGACAAAGAAAGATACATTTTATATGTATGTTTAAATAGTGAAATACATACTATTTTAAATATTACTGTTAAATTCATTAATGACTGCTTTGAACACAGATGTCAATTAGTCTAAGGAAATGTTAAACTGATCTATATAGATCAGTAAAAATATATATACTGTACATGCAACTATTGTAAACATACAATGATGTTCTTATATATTCATTGGGCCTTTGCCAATTATTGTAATTGTGTCTGTGCCAATAAAATATTTGTATTTGTATTTGTATATTTGTATAATTTTAAAATACAGTGATTTTCGAAATATGTTTCTCCAACTTTAATTTCGACATCAACGGAAGACCAAATAGGAAATTTTTTGGAATGTTGTTATTGAAATCTTTTTTAAAATTATAATTACGATTTTATTTAATCGTAATTAATAAGATTTATTCCGATCTGGTTACGTCGTACCAAGAATTATTCGGAATTTTTTTTCTAAACATAGTTTGTAAATAAATTAACTCAACAAAGAATCAGTATAAACTCGTACTTAAACATATTGGGTTTGTGTTTTGCTAAGTCGTTCATGAAATCATTTACATTATTCTTTATTCGAGTTAAGAATCAATCGGATTTTAAAATCATTAATTTATTTTGGATATTTTTTTTATTTGTAGAGCATCAAAATTTACGCAGTAGTTGGAATAGAAACTAGAATCATAAATTCCCGATTTAGCCCTTCTGGGAAATCGACTAACTATGTTGTACAAGCTATTGTCCAGGGGGAAAAGACGATAGCCAATATTTCACCATTCAAAAAACAATATATTGAAAAATTCCTTACAAAAAAGTGTTATAAAATATTTAACACAACTTACCATCAAACTTATGGATTTGAGCTCAAGGCGGATGCCACGGTGAGTAACGTTATTTTAACATATGTCTTACCTCTGTAAAATTCTTCACTACGCTATTAAATGTGGAGTGTTTATCAAAAATGATAACATGATTTAAGTCTGAATAATAATCTAAATACTTTATGTCAGAATAATCATGGTAATTGTTTGACAGTTTTTAACAGCTCGATAATACTTCATATTTCTAATTCTAGTTCCTTTAAACAAGATTGCCAAGCAATACTTTTTCTCACTGTTAACAAAGAGAAGACAAAGCTTGTTGTTCAAACTCAGGTCACTGCTAACAATCATGAGACTAGCAAGTAAGTATGCATAAGATTTCATTTATATTTATGTATTAAGGTCTTAATGTAAAAATGAAATCCAATGAAAATCTATCAAATTTGGATTGCACTTTTGACAAAGTCAAAGAAAAACATTAACAAATTAAGCTTTCAATTTAAATCAAATCTTGACATAAAACATATTGATTTATTTTTTTAAATGAAATAACATATACATGTGAACAATAATGTGTATTTAAACTTTTTTTCAGCTATGCATTTCAGCATTACCCAGAACAACGGCGGTTAAGTGAAGCAAAGAACAAGAGAAGTGGAAACAATGCTTGAGCTTGGTGTAAAAGTCAAATACCTGAAGAACACATTGAAGCACAACAACGCCAAGTCATCACCCTTAATGATCTCCACAATGTACACGAAAAAGCAAAAAGAGAAAGAAATGGAGACAAGACTGAAGAAGTATTATTGATGGATGAACTAAAAAAGCTTTGTAAGTAGATTATGAGACATGAAAGAACATCATTTTTCTGATTAATTTATGATTTTATTTATCTGTGATATCTCAACAAGTCTATTATTTTTAACTTATCAAGAGTTTTTATCATAATTAAATAATTTACACAGCCAAATTGAAAAGATGAACATAAATAAGTCTTCAGGGATTAATTATCCTGCTTTGTGCCACAACTCTGAACTATCAATATTTGTTGCTACAATGCTACTTAAGTGTTTTAAGTTAAGTGAAGAATGATTTATTTACTCCGCCTGAAAATTGCTTCCCTCTGTAAAATTCGTATCTTCAATCAATACAATAATTGCAGGTAAATAGCAGATCAATGACAACTATCTTTACATACCCTCAAATTATTTAAATGTAAAAATGTTATTTCAATATTTTTAAAACTATATTATAGCACACACACACACACACACAAAGCCATTTTATTTGACGCAGCAAATATAACATTTATATAAAATTTCATGTCATTCAGGTATTTAGTATTTTTGGCCTGTGGAATGTCCCGTATATAGATCCTGATACATTGTTTTGAGGGGAAAAATGAAAACCTCCTCCTGGCGGCCCGTAAAAATCTAGACAACTGCGGGGGAGATGTAAAGCAAATCTAGCAAATATTTCTTTACAGCAGGATAGACAAATTATTATCAATTCCGTATCCCCAAAATAAAACGAACTTCTTCATTGTCTTCCCGAAAATGTGGCAAGAAATTGTTCCTTTCTACGGATTACAATTAAGAAAATGACCAAGACATTCAAGAAGTGAGTGAACACAACTTCACAGGAACGTGGAATAACTTTATGTCAAGCACCAACTTTTGTCGATACAATGTTCAACAACAGCGGGTTCTACTACAGATGTTCTTGGTGACTCGACAAATAGTAATAACCCAATGAACAAGGTAAAGGAAATTATTTCCTCAGGAGTTATTACTTTGCAAGATTTGTTGAAAAGGTGTTGGTGGTACCAGGCCCCGGGGCCATGAAACTTAGACGAGCTTACTTCTGATCCAAGTCTCACTTTACAAAAGAAACATATGACGGAAAAGTGAGACTTAGAATCAAGGAGAAAATTGTTGACATTTCGCGTGTCCCTGTGTAGTGGAATTGATCACGGTTTAGCTCATGTAAGACTTGGCAATCTCGCGGTGTAGACTTTCACCTATCCACATCATCGCGGTTTTGTGATATCAATCTCAGTAAGGTGGAAACTGTTTCCATCCACAACGCCAGTTACCTCTCGCTATTTCTACACATTCCGATCAGCAGAGCACCGTTTTAATTTTATAATTTGTTTAAGTATATGCATGTTCATTTACTAATTGTTTTTTTGGTTAATTGTACTTCAATCTCTGAATAAAATTATCATGTTTTTAATTTAGAAAAAACCATGATATATCACAATATGTAATTTTGGGCAGTACCCATTCGTGGTTTTAATACTATCATATATTATATTATGCTGTATGTTTTTATGCAAATACAAATAACAGTAAATCTTACACAAAAGTTTGGAAGTTAACATCATTTTTTAATACATGTACATAGTACCATCATCCAGTAAAAAAAAATGCTAGCTGTTGTTTTAATCGATCTGGCTAGAGGGCATGATTTAAACCTTCAGAGTTTAATAGTACCGGTATAGTGTATTTAAGAAATAATTCTTGATAATCAAATTCATGTTATTTACGTGAGCATATAATAATGAATGCATTTTTATATTTTCTTGAGCAGATAATAATGAATTATGGATACAATTTTATCTTATCAAAGTGATGGGTTGTAGATTGTTTTCTTTTTCAATATGTTTAAGATAATCTCATTTCACAATATAATGCAGGACTTGTGGAATTGCCATTTGGAGCTGACTATTGCCTAGTTTTATGTGGGATAATGCCAGAAGTTGTGACAGTCTTGGCTAGGAAGCTTCAGTGCTTCACTTGTCAGAAGGTACATTGCTGCCAAACCAACCATACCCATCCCTACAAAAGGCCACTACAGACACAGTTCCGGATATTGTACTTAAACTCATGAGAACTATGGTAGATGAGACCTCTACTAAGACTTTTATCTACCATACTCTCTCAAAAAGATCCATACAATTTAGGATCAATGTTGCTCTTTAAGCCACATTTTTAGATCCCTTTATTTGTTTAAGATAATCTAGATACGTCATTCTATATAAAATTGCAAGCTAGTATTTATAAATTATGTTTAAACCATGCTTGTAAATCGTGTTAGATATTAGTGGTAAATATATTCGCATCTTCATTTATTGCTTTTGAAAAGAAATAAGTTCATATACAGTTTTGTCCTGATGAGCAGTACTGGCATATTGCACTAAATCACAAATTAAAATTAATGCTTACACTACATCACAGCTCTATGTAAGTAACAATATATATATTATGGACACAAGCTTTTCGCATTTGGGGTCGGAGGCCTCCGCGATTGGTTCATAAACCCACCCATGTTAAAAATGCAGGACGCCGCCACAGTAGGAGATGGGACAATGATTTCCCTTTCTCCAGTTGCCATAACGACTGTATTTGCATTGCATTTATTTTGCTGTTTATAAGGCATATAATATTGCATTACATTATTAGACGTAACAGTTTTTCCATCATCAGGTCAGAGAGGCGGCAACTACGTCCTACGGGACCCAGCGGAGAGAACTCCGTCTCTCTTATGAGAGACAGACGTGCGTCCTTACTCCCTGGGTAGACAAAGCCATCAATTTCACCCTTAGAAATGATGTGCTTTACACCATTAAATGCATTGTTCCGACAAACGATTTTAACCACCAACGTTGCTACAATTCTACCCTTGACATCACGTTTGAGGTAATTCAAATTTTGAATGATACTAGTGTTATAAACAGCTAATATTAAATCAGGAAAGATATTTCAAAATATGCATGATCTTTTACATTCACGATTCAATATCTAAGAATTCTCTGTCTTAAAAATATCAGTCGAAAATGAAATCCTAGAAGAAGACTTATATTTTGAATATGTTTACAATGCTTTCCGATCAAATTCACACGACATTCAACTTTTTATCATGAAGTCATCAATGTGTAATTCTACCTAATACAAACTAATTTCTGAAAAAATATGTCTTTAGTATTTTTTTTGTTTTTGGTCAACGTTTCGTTGCTTAGATATATAAATATGTACATAATAACTATGATTTGTGATTACACGGAATAACTCAGATTCCATTTGCTTCCTAGACATACTCGGGTATCTTATTTTTTATTATCTAATCATTCCTCATATGGGCATTTTACACACCTTATTCACCTATTTTCTTATGCAAAAAAAACCCTGTAAATTTAAAGAAGTTGATTTAATAAAAAATCATGAACCATACTTTCATTTCTTGAAAGTGACATCTGCCAAAAATCCGCTCCTACTATCCACCTACATGTATGTGGTAAGAATATAGGAGGGGGTTGGAAATCCAAGTTACTTTTCTGTCTGACAAAAACCCTTAAACTCGGTTGTCTTCTTCAAAAATGAATTAGATTTACCTTATTTGTACTTGATTCCAAAAATGAATTTGATTTACCTTATTTGTACTTGATTCCAAAAATGAATTTGATTTACCTTATTTGTACTTGATTCCTATTTTTACGAACAGGTTCCAGAAAATGTCCACCAAACTTCTATCTTTACACCTTGCGAAGATTTTTACATTAGTGAATGAGAAACTTCATGATTACAGTAAACCAAGAGGCCCATGGGCCACATCGCTCACCTGAGGAACAATAGGTATGATAAAATCAGCTTAATGGAGTCATAATACAAACTATCTGGACAATGTAAAATAATACATGTAGATCCTGTATAAATAAAATTCATTTTCCCCTTATATATTCTTATGTTTATAATCATTAGTCCCTTTTCTAACAGGATGATTTTATAGTCATATCATATGTTGAGTATTGCAGTTCCCAAAAAGATCCTTAACAATAGTTTATATATATCGGATATAAACGTACATCAAACTCTGAACCTTCTTGTGAGGCTAAAGAATTGTCCTGGGGCCAAAGTCTTAACAATTATAAAGAATCATCTGGCTGATTAGTTTCTGAGAAGAAGATTTTTAAAGATTTACCCTATATATTCCTTTGTTAAACTTTGATCCCCCATTGTGGCCCCACCCTACCCCTGGGGATCATGATTTTCACAACTTTGAATTTAAACTACCTGTGGATGCTTCCACAGAAGTTTTAGCTTTGCTGGCTGATTAGTTTCTGAGAAGAAGATTTTTTAAAGATTTACTCTATATATTCTGTGGCCCCACCCTACCCCCGGGGGTCATGATTTTCACAACTTTGAATCTACACTACCTGAGGATTCTTCCACAGAAGTTTTAGCTTTCCTGGTCTTATGGTTCATGAGAAGAAGATTTTTTAAGATTTACTCTGTATATTCCTATGTAAAATTTCGACCCCCCATTGTGGCCCCACCCTATCCCCAGGGGTAATGATTTTCACAACTTTGTATCTACACTACCTGAGGATGCTTCAAAACAAGTGTCAGCTTTCCTGGCTGATTAGTTTTTGAGAAGAAGATTTTAAAGATTTACTCTATATATTCCTATGTAAAATTTAGATCCCCAATTGTGGCCCCACCCTACCCCCGGGGGTCATGATTTTCACAACGTTGAATCTACACTACCTAAGGATTATTCCACACAAGTTTCAGTTTTGCTGGCTGATTAGTTTCTGAAAAGAAGATTTTCAAAGATTTACTCTATATATTCCTATGTAAAATTTCGATCCCCCATTGTGGCCCCACCCTACCTCCGGGGGTCATTATTTTCACAACTTTGAATCTACACTACCTGAGGATGCTTCCACAGAGGGTTTCAGCTTTCCTGGTCTTATGGTTCAAGAGAAGAAGATTTATGAGAATTTATCGAAAATTTTCATAAATTCCTAATTATCTCCCTTTGCAAAATGGCGTGGTCCTTAATTTTCACAGCTTTGAATCCCCTTAGGCTAAGGATGCTTTGTGCCAAGTTTGGTTGAAATTGGCCAAGTGGTTATTGAGAAGATGTTGAAAATGTGAAAGGTTTACAGACAGACGGACAGACAGACAGACGACAGACAAAATGTGATCAGAATAGCTCACTTGAGCTTTCAGCTCAGGTGAGCTAAAAATAAACTCCAGAAGCGGTGTGAGGCAGATGTGGATACTAAAAAACTCGCATGAATTATTAATCAGAGTACTGACGGGAGTTGATTTTATCGATTGCTATTTATTTTAAAATCAAGAATGTTATTTTGCGTGGCAAGTAAATTCCTATAAGTATTTGAAATACGCACATTTTTTTTACCCTTAGTAATTAGTAATCGAAATAGTTATGAGAAATTGTATGGATCCCAGTAAAATTGAACTCTACTCTCGTTCAACCAGATTCTCAGCTTTATTCGTTAATCTGCGACAAGCAAGAGAGACCCTATGCTTGTCGGAGATTTACGGAGACAGCCGAGCGTCTTGTTGAACAAGACTATATTGAACTCTGGCGTAGGAATTCATAAAATGTACGACTTCCAAAAATATCCAAATGTTCGTACCATTTAAAATCTGACCATTTACAAGGTATCTATAGATGAGTCTCCTTGAAGAACAATGCTTAAGAACTCATTACATCGAATTTATTGATTAGAACTAAATGTTGTCAGCGGTGTTGATTTGTGCTTGGGTCCAAACACTGTTTCACTTTCGGTGTGCCCGAGTAAATGCATAGGAGAGTTGATTAAAGTCACTCCCAAAAACGTTGAGGTCTTAAAATCTTACCAAATTGAATATTATACGTACGATTTATTTTAACGCTTTATACAACAATTCTTTCATTACAAATTAAAATCTAGGCTTTTTGATATGATCGGCTGTTGTTCTTTCAATAAAAATGAAACTCGTAAAAATGCTTTCCTTGTCATTTAAAGTTGTTAAAAATCATTCTGATTGCACACAGGTACTCTGAATTTGATATTGAAAAAAATGCCTGAAAAAAGGAACAGCAGGAGACGAAAAATCAGATGCAGGATTTAACTTGTAAAGTTTTAGCACTTAAGGAAAAACAGTCTGGCAAAAATTTATTCGGAAGACTTCTGACAACCAGCGAACTACATCAACAATGAGAATAATGCATCAGTGGAAACTGCATAAGGATCAGAGGAATGTCGCAGTAAAAGACAAGAACCAGCAAAAAAGAACAAGGAAGACGAGGAAATTGAAAGCCTTGCAGTTCACTTTTGTTTGACAGAGACAATGCCAATTCTACGAAAACCGAAACGGACCACTGGAAGCTTTAGTGTGACAGCTGTCACTGGTCCGTTCTTATCACGGTCACCAATTTTTTGTTGTCGAAGCTGTTGTATTGTTCATAAATAGCTATGCTGATCAATTTGGATTGCCTTTACCTGCTGCCCCAAGCGTCCGTGACGACACAGCTCCTGTACTGTTGCCATGCAGTGAGAGATGCTAAATACAATGGCCCCGCAAAGCGGAGCATCCCTTCGCGAAATGAAAATATTTTACTTGGAAATGCATTATTCAGAAATAAACATGTAATTCAAAAGACCAAACATTGAAATGTCTTATTCTTTAAAGCAATATCAGCTGCATTTTTCAGTGTTTCTGGTTTTTTTTATGTTGCTAAAATGTTCTATTGTACTAGAATGAAAAAAGTATTATGGTTTTTAAATTTCTGTTATCCATATTTTTGGGGAAAAGGCCGATAAGAAGCCTTATTTGGAGCAAAATTGAATTATTGTCGTCCTGTACAAAAATCGATTTGCTATATATTCTTCCGAAGAGAAATATTTCTTTTGACAAAAATTAATGTTTTTATCAAATCTTATTTAACATGAAAGTGTAAGTTTTATGCAGACTTATCATATTAGCAGGTGTTTGCCGCAAAATCAAATTCTAAAAAATACAGCTCATATTACGAACTTAAATAAAATTGTGTTGTGAATATATTTTATTTTGGTATAAAATGGACAATGCCACAGCTACTGATACGTTCGGACGATCCTACGTAACAGATGTACAGAGTTTTTGAAGAAAAGACATCCAAGCTTCGTAAAGCACCGTATGTCAAAAATGGAATTAGCAGACACCATCAGTGCAATTGAAGTTTTATCTCTGGGCAACAGAACATACAAGGTAATTCCAGTAAACCCATATTTACAGAAATGTGCATTGCAGTGTAAATTATATGTAGACATGCAAGCATGTTATTGATAAATGAAATAAGAAGCAGAAATAATAAACCATGTGTGGTTATAACACTTTTGCTAGCACAATATATTTTATTGCTAATTTAGTTTTATAATTTTATAAATTTAGCAGGTATAGCACGTTTGTATTTGTTTGAATATATACACATGTAAATGAAAGATTTCTTACCATGTATAACCCTCATACTTTAAAATATCAGGTTTTAACATAAATATCGAAGAAGGAAAGTTGTACTTTCCAGTTTAATAAAATAAATTTAATTATGAAAATTGAAAAGCCAATCTGACCCTGGACAAAGAACAGGTTACCAGGTCAAAATGTACAATGGAAATGGGATTCCAAGCTGTGGTTGTCATGCATGGATGTGGACATTACTCTCCTGCAAGCACGTCTTTGCTGTCATACATCACACAGAATTTTCATGGGAAGATTTACCACTTGAGTACCTCTCCTCCCCATATTTTAACATTGACTCCCATGTGATTGGCATTCCAATACCTATTTCATCCGAGGCACTTGAGGAAGAGGAAGTGGAAAATGACAGCTTTGATGCAACACACTTTTGTGATTCCGATGATGCCTTACAACTCATTGACCTTCCTTGAGCTAATAGAGGTCCAAAGTCTCTAAAAGCATTGGCAGTCCAATGTAGAGAAAAACTTTCACTTTCGGAGAATGCCACTTACCTATGCCAAAGTGAAGATGCTTTTATTACGGGCCGCCAGAGGCCGGTCCGTTATTTGATATACATTTAAATATTGTCACTGCGTTTCTGCGGGATAGGTTTTTTTAACAGAATTGATGATATGCCTTTCTTTATGAACTTGGAAGTAAATTTGCATAGTGAAATATGTTTTATGCCTTTTAAAAAAGAATATTTTTTTTACTCGTAAAGTTGGTCAAAGACTGTCATGTTAGACACATTTTTTTTTCTCGAGACTATAATCTATTCGGAAAATTTCGGAGTTTTTCATTCGTTTTAAATGTATCGGTATAAGGGACATACTAAGGACCTTATATACGAAAGACCTGAATAACATGAAATTTTATATAGATGATATATTTAATTGTGTTATGTGCTGCGTCAAACAAAATAATAAAAAAATATCCAGCATATTTTTTAATTCTTAAATTGTGCAGATTCTACTGAATGAGATAATCTTACATGTACTTTTAAAAATGAAATCCATTAATTTCTATTTTATTATGAGGTCCCTTGAAATCATATAAACTAATTCATTAAGGTTTAATTCAATACAATGCAACAAACATATCATCAAAGTACTGAAGTACTGAAAGCCGGGCTCTTTTGGTGTGTCTTTATGCACACTGTGTAGTAAAGACTGAAAATCTCTCTCTCTCTCCTCTCTCTCTCTCATGCTTATAATGTCGGCAAAGCATCAGAGAGCGATCAATTTTTGTAAGCGGCTAAAAACAAAAATATGTGTGTCTAGTAGAAAAAAGTTCAACATTTTCTGCCTTGAATTTTGCAACAAGCGTTATATATTCAATCCCCCTTTCTTCAACGCACAGGAAAGTAGTTTATGGAAATTCATGCGCTTTGTATGTGTCCAAAATGCATAGGCTTGTTTTTAAAACACGGTATTATTAACAAAACTAAAAAAGATAGACAATGCTCTCAAAATTATAAAAAAAAAAAGAAACAAAATGCAAACTCTTTTGACAAAACGTGGCTCTTTGTGTAACTATTTGGTAAAGCGGAAGCTTTGATTTTGACGTTGTTTGGGGTTTTTTTGTTTACTTTTGAAGTTGTGCTATTTATAGTAACTTTGGGGATTTGCCTGCCTACAGCCAGGACTCTGCTTTCAGAGTAACTACAGTATAACTAGTCCAAAATTCAGAGAAGACTTTAACAGATATTGCACATTTAACACGCGAAAATTGTTTCATATTATTAATAGTCGCATATCTACTACTTTGGGTTGATATACGACAAGCAACTAGAATTTTCCATCAGAGCAGACTACAGCAGCTGTACAGATCGCTTGCTCTTCAGCTACGTTTCATAATGTAAACGGATCGTTCGTTTATTTATGCTTATATACAAAAGAATGTCATTAAATCAGAAAATGAAACTAAATTATTTGCAAAAGCAGTGTTACAAAAACTCGATAGCGTATTTGCTTTATTTGGAATCCCAGACGTCGTTAAAACCGACAATGGTCCACTGTTCAATGGATCCGAATTTAAAGAATTCGCTAACCATCTAGGATTCAAGCATCGAAAAATAACCCCGCTGTGGCCTCAAGCGAACGGAGAAGCAGAGAGATTTATGAAGACTATAGGAAAGGCATTAAGAGCAGCACATAGCGAACATCGGAGCTGGAAACAAGAACTTTGCAACTTCCTAAGAAATTATAGAGCCACGCCTCATTCGACTAACAACGCGACTGCAGCAGAATTGTTGCTAGGACGAAAATTAAAAACTCGTGTTCCAGAGATCATCCCGCCAGCAGTGAATAAGAAAGTAATCCAAGACAATGACTGGAAACGAAAAGAACAAATAAAACAATATGCTGATGAAAAACGAAAGGCAACACAACATAAAATAAAGATAGGAGATCAAGTCCTGGTCAAACAACAGAAAACGGATAAATTATCAACTCCGTACAATCCACAGCCGTACACAGTAATTAAACAACATGGGTCCATGATTACTGCGAAAACAGAAGATAAAGAAATAACCGGAGCCGCGTCGTTCTATAAAAAATTAACACGGAATGCGATAAGCCAGCTGAGACCTCAGATGACCTGTGTGAAGACTTCATTAACCCGCAGCCGCCGGCACAGCAGGAACCTAGACGGTCAACACGCGTACGCAAACCACCACTGTACCTAGAAGATAACTTGTGTAAATAGTACTCTAATAGATATAAAGAGGCATAATAATCCCCTCAATTATAAACATACTTAGATATGTATTCGTTTTGGTGTAGTATTTAGAAAGGACGGTTATATTCTGAATAAACTTTTTGAAATTTAGGTTGCGATCAAACTAGAAAAAAATTTGCAATACTGAATAAGGTCCAATGAATTTTATTTTAAACATGTGCTCCATTCTGAGGAAAGGGAAAGATGTAATGTCCAAACATGTTGAACCGACTCCTGAGATGTGTTTATTTATGTGTTTATATTCAAGCTTTTAAGCGCTCTCTGACTGACCATGTTCTCACGGGTAAATCTATGTACAATCCCAACATCTGTTATCATATGAAATATCAATTCACTTAATAAATAGTTAGCAAACCATACAGACGTGTTTCTTACTCTCTCTCCAATACATTACTCCTCGGAAGCCTTAAATGTACTCTACATATCACAATTGGTTAACTCTTCTTCTGTTAACTATTTAAGTGTTTAATTTATTGAAAATAACATCATTTTATATGGTTTTATCCTATCGGACAGCCTTAACATAGCCGCGTATAGATAACGCGTCATCATTGGACTGTTTCTGTGTTCATTAACGCGTCATCAGTTGACTTTGTTTCTATGGAACGCCAAATTAACATATATTCAAATATTTATACCTATCTTTAATTCATTTGAAGATAGGTACAATTCAATTGAAGATAGGTACAAATGCAATGAATTGAAGATAGGATCAATTGAATTAAAGATAGGTATAATTGAATTGAACCTATCTTCAATTACTAAAATATTGGCAATAATGAATACCCCCTGTATAGTATGTCATTTCCGTTACGTCACAACTGGCGCGAAATAAAATCGGGATCGGGATGATAAAATAGGCAATATGATTTTGTCAACTTTTCGAAAGATTGAGCCTTAAAACAAACAAAAACTCATAATAATTGTTACCGCTTTAATAAATAGAGTGATTATCAACTGAATTATACATTCTCTGATAAAATTATAGAAAAAACTAGAGACGAGCTCGTTGCAAGCAACGATTAGGTCTTCCGTCGTAGCTGCGTCATACTTGTGACGTAATATAAAAATTTATACCTGACCATGGTGCAATATTAGATGTATAAACACTGTGTAAAAGAAACAAAGTACATGTATATAAGCAAATACAGATCTGTAAAAGTTGTCTGAAGTTTGATTCGCCGCATGTTGTTTTTTTGCATGTGCATTTTATTTTGAGAAACTTATCGAATCATCATAATTGACTGAATATACACAGAATATGGACGACGATTATAATCACACAGTGGGTATGCCCGGTATGAACGTAAAAAGACCAAACATTTTACTCGCATTTTTTATCGAAAGCAAGGGCCAATGAATCTTTTAGAATGTATGCGGAGATCCTGGAAATTTTACAGGGGGTTCTGAAGAATAATTTTGTTTTTTGAGGGGGGGGGGGAGGGGGCATGCGCAGATAAGAAAAATTTTCCTGGGGTGGGGGTTGAGTGTCTGACGGTTATTTGAGTTTGCCTGGGGATGTCCGAGGCATATTTTTGTAATTTTATATTGTACATGTAATGGAAAGAAATTTTGCGGGGGTTGGGGTGGGGTCTGGAACCCTCACCCTACTCTTCTTGATTCGCGCATGGGGAAGGCCGATGCCGGTAATTTGACGGTAATTTTAACCATTTTTATTTAATTAATCATTTTCAAAATTATCGGAATTCCAATATTACCTTTCAACGCAGTTAAAACTTAAAATACGAACCATTTAGTCTTGGTGAGTATTCGGCCAACATGCGTCCGCGTACGAAAGAAATGGCAATATTCAAGAAATTTGGATGGACGATCTGGGTCCTAGGTCGTCCATCCGATTCTTTTTCAGACTAAGAGCTACAGAACTGCACTTAGAGAATATCAAACTGATTATGTTTATTTATTTTGTCTCAAAGAATCAGTTTTTTAAATAAAGTTTTATCTTAAAAAAAAAGAAATCGGGCACAATTTTCAATGTTAGCATTTTACAATTTAAAGGTCTAATCAAATTTTGAATGAAGTTTCAAGATACTACTCTTCGTTGTTTTATACGAAATATTGCGTGGAAAAAAGATTTACATCGCATATATATTATAGAACTAATTTCTTCTCTTTTTTATTTACATCAAAATAAATCCAAGGAAAAATCTAAATATTTTTTTTTTCATTTATATGTGTTAATGAAAACGTTGATCAGCAAGGGCCGGTTCTATGTCGTGCAAGCACCTACTTAATAGATTGTTACACGGATCTACCACGATGACAAATATCGAAAAGGCAATATTGTGGGTGAAGGATGAAAGTGTAGTTTGTTTTTTAGGTTTATTTTTGATAATTTATTTATCTGGATCAATTTGGTCTGTTGGTTTGTTTTGTTTATTGAAAAGGGGAATAAAGAAAATGAGTAATTTCCGATATGAAGTCAAGCATATATTTTCATATTATCATTGACTTAAAACATGTTGGAAAAAAGAAATATTGCATCAAGCAGTTAGTTATTATGCGCAGATTATGCATTCCTCTATGGTTTTCACAATTGCATGTATCAGTTACTACACGTATTTGCTTACGGAGAAATAAATCTCCAAAGAGATGATATAGTTATCAGTTAAGTTCCAGATTGTCTTCTGCACATGCAAGCACGTGTGTAATCCTGATTTAAAAATAGGTATAATGTCCGGGGAGGGGGGGGGGGGGGTCATCGCAACAAAACTGTGTATAAGCGTACTAGAGTGTACATTGTTAATTAATAATTGATGTTGAATTGTTATTAACAAACAAAATCATAAATTTATAATAACAAACACTAAAATGCCAGGCAGTTCTGCTGGACGCGATTTCATTTGTCTTCAATTAATAGGGTGTAGGGATGCCCGCCTACTTAATACGTATGCTCACGCGTCAACAGATTAAAAATGACTGTATTTTGGATTTATAAATCGCTCTAAAACATTCGATCTGATATATCGTTGTTAACAATTCAAAACTTTGAACGATTAAATTTGTTTTTATACCTAGTACCCCGACCCTCACGGAAAAATCCATTCAGATCAATGGAAATTTCATTTACAAGACTCCGCGCCAGAATCAGGATGTCTCATTCATTAATTTTTTCGTAGGTATAGTGGACGAGTCCAAAATAGGAATTTTGAGACACATCATACAATGTGAACATATGCCATGAATGCAGTTTACTTTGCGTCTATTTTCTCATTTGAGAGTCCTTTTTATCATGTTTATCATGGCTTGAAAATGACGGAAGGCCCTTGAATGTTGTTATCTTTATGCAGGCACGTAGCATCCTTTTTGAAAGTGGGGGGGGGGGGGGGCAGACTCATCCAAAAAATCTTGACAAGCAAAAAAAAACAAAAAAACTCCCAATTTCAATCCTAATTTCCTTATTTTTATATAAATTTTTTACATCCTTGATAATTCAATTTTTTATAAGCAAATTTAAAAAAAATTAGTTGCTGTGAGAAAAAGTGGGGGGGGGGGGACCCACAAGCTTGAATTATTATTGCCTGAGGATGCATCTTTAATGTGTCAACATTTATATTCATAATTGATGAAAACGTTATATGGGATGTAATAAGCACAATGAGCAAGAGTGTTCAATTAAAAGGGCATTTCACATTGCACGTGTGTAATCCTGATTTAAAAATAGATTGCCATATTTGAAAGGTCAAAAAAAAAAGAGGGAGGTGTCATCGCAAGATGATACACATTGTCTAAGTAGTACAATGTAAGTAATAGTTGGTGTTGGATTATCATCATTAACAAAGAATCATCAGTTTGGATTAATTAAAACAAATATAGATTCATATAATTGGAATATTTACTGGAGGGGCTACGTACAAGTAATTCGCCGAAGTGGGGTACGTGTGACCCGATTTTCGATCAATTGGGCGATTTCATTCATCTGGAAAAGGGTTTTACTCGCGTGTACAAATGTAAATGTACATCTAACAATTGCTAGTCAATTAAGTGTGTATGTTAATTCGATAGATTTCTTCTAAAACATTCTATCCAAAGTATAATATATGTAGTTATTAGTTGACACCCTCCCAGTGGATCTATGCCGATGGATCTATCTGAGATCTCAGCTGTTGCGTGAATGGTAAAGAAAGACTTCGCGCCATAATACGTCTCATTCATAATTTTGGCTCGCCGATTAGTGGGCGAGTCCAAGTTAGGCCAGAGCACATGATGTGTAGAAGGTCTTACCCACTCTATTTTCTTAACTGGTCATATAATAAATAGAGATATCATGGATCTTTCACTTTTGTCGGAGCATGTAATAAATGGAACCCAAAAATAAAGTAATACTAATTGAATTAAATTGAAGTTAAAATGTAAATACCCCCTCCCACCTACGGATTAGGATTTTCAAAATTCCCCATTTTTTAAATTCCTTGTCAAGATTTTTTTTTGATGAAGCTGCCCACCTAAACCCCCCCCCCCCCCCCACACACACACTTTCAAATAACGATGTTACATGTACGTGTTTGAATATCCTTTCCTATATGGTTAGAAATAACAAAATGTCTTTGATTTTGCATCTAATATATAACAAATTCAATTTTCAATTTGGCTGTTTGAGATTATTCGATACATGTATATTCCTAAAATGATTTAAAATAATGAAATGATTTAATTTCCAGTGATATACAGGTACATGCACTCGATCGAAGAAAAAGATTGAAATTGCTTCTAAACTCTGCACGTTCAGTTTAATAATTTATGATCCGCAGCGAAAATTAAATTTCATTTCTTATAAGATAGTCTAATTGATACATGCATGCTTCCACTGAATAAATTTGGGTAGTCAGGCAAGCTTTTTGGAAAGCTATTGCTATGAAAAATTTCGGATGGTACTCAATTTTTCCAGAGCTACATATATGCAGCTAAGGTAACTAATAATGCTTCTGATGAAATACTTTGTTTAGTAATGCAAGGTTTTAAGAGAGCAATACTTATTTGTTTAAAAAATAACACCCTAATACTTCGCATTTCATTCGCTGTTTGTAGAACAAGCAGAACCAGTATCAGTTCGATCCCTATCGTATGTACATTGTTCGAATTTAATAGCCCTTGCATTGGATCGCTTTGCATGTACAAAATATCTTTTAAAAATTCAACACTGAAAGTGTTTATCTATATGGCTATTAATCTATATGTACATGTACACATAGCGTACACATGTGATTCAAAATACCCCAAACGGAAAAATTAACTTAATGAGTCTACATTTTATAGAATTTGCAAAAAATACATTGCGGGTCTGAATGTTTGTTAATGTGTCAATCTATCAATATACAGTTTGTTAATTATTTTCGATTGCTAAGGCTACATCGTTTTTGATGAACATTGAACAACATTTTTTCCATGCCATTATTTCCACGTAAGATAGCGAGTACAATTATAAAGCACAATTTATTTAATTATCTCTTTAATATTGTGTACTAGTATGTAATAAATTATTTATAAATTGCTGCCGAAGGTTGTTTGGTATTTTCGTTTGTAGATGCATTGCAAGTAAAAAACGTGAAACGCGGGGCAAGTCATAATTAATACATGTATCCCTAATAACCGTTACTTAAAAATAGCGGCTTTGGATTCAAATATTATCGTATACGAATATTAAGTTCACTTTTTAAAATCATCTCCACGATGATAATATTATATCCATCGGAAATCAGTATTTTGTTTTGCTTTAAAAGAAATGTTCTATCGGGAGCAATCCCGCGTTCGTTTAAATTGCCAGCGTACATTTGTCATGTCAGTAATACACATTGTGCTTTATATGACGGCTGTGTATGCGTACTGTAGAAAAGTTGAGTTTAATTACCATGCATTCGAACCATTTAATTAACACATCTCCAGTACCGAAACAATTCAAAATGTCTCTGTTACAGTAACACAGTGGGGCGTTAAACATGTGTACGTCCAGCTCTACAAGCATATGCACTGTCGTCAAGGCGACGGCCTGAAATACAGCTAGCGACTCTTCTATCGATCGGTTACCTGAGTCTCGTAATGCATCTAAATATAGAAAGGGGCACAGTTATGAAACAAACAACAAAAATAAGGTCAAAGACGTTCATCTTTAAGAAATGAATATGTACATATGAATAAAAACATTTGGGAATTTTATGTAGAATTATTTTTGCGCGCTGCATGTATCAGTTAGTGCATTACAAAAAGCCCTTTCATAACCTCCTAAACGTGCGCACCCCCACAAAAATGGACCGAACTGACAACAATTGTTTCTGCAAATACTGGCTATAAATTACGAAAACATTAAATTGAATACCACGGAAGGATTCAAAATTAATTTCTTTACAACTTTGCTTCAATAATGCATTAGAAATTTTTATTCCTTTACAAGTTATTGACAAGAAACTTTTGACGCATCTAACTCCTTAATTATAGGGGCCAGCCCCTTTTTCTGTATACCGAATGAAAGGTCTTGGTAAGACCAAGATCTTTTAAAATACATGTTATAACAAATTTTTATCAGGTAGGAAACTAACACGGAAAATACGCGAATTTTTTTGAATTTTTTTCTTGCCTTTGTTTCAACATCTATACC
This sequence comes from Magallana angulata, assembly GCF_025612915.1. Lineage (NCBI taxonomy): Eukaryota > Metazoa > Mollusca > Bivalvia > Ostreida > Ostreidae > Magallana > Magallana angulata. Next base: position 12,149,123 of record NC_069115.1, read on the forward strand.
ACCCCTTTTATTTGCATTTAAATAATAAATAAGATATATCTCGCACAAATTCAATGTATTAGCTTCCAAACCAGCCCATCTTTGAGACTCTGCCAGCCATCGTTATAGCTAAACCCCCCTGGACAAAAGAAGTCGTTAAATTTTACTAAAAGGGGAATAACTCAAAACCGAACGGGGATTTTCCTCAACTAAAATATGCAACGACAACATCACGCGGCATGTTATCAGTCCTGAAAATTTCAAAACAATCGGTGAACAAACGAGCGAGATATTAAGGATCAAAGTTGGCGTCTAGAAGAAAAAAAAAAATAATAAGAAATTTGAAATTTTTTCAGAATAATAGTAAGGTCTTCCGTTGGAAACGGAAGACCTTAAATATAGCCAGTTTTTAATTTAGGTAGATAGTGACCCCAGCTACGTCACTACCCTAACTCCATCACTTTTGGGGTATTCGGGTATACATGTTTTGGCTTACTTACTGATATACATGTATATTTTAATAAATAAATGACGCCTTTTGCAAATATATTGCCCATATATATATATATATATATATATATATATATATATATATATATATTTCTTCTTTCATCTTCGTTGTTGGTGCTTTCCTCGTTTCCCTCCATGTTGAAATGTCTTCAAGGGAGCGTTCATTATTTTCAACAATACACAAAACGAATTGAACCTAGGTATAATTGAATTGCACCTATCTTCAAATTCTTTGTAGATATGTCTGAATTGAACCTATCTTCAAATCAATTGTACCTATCTTTAAATGAATTTTACCTATCTTCAAATGAATTAGAGATAGGTATAATTCAATTGAACCTATCTTTAATTGAATTGAACCTATCTTTAATTAAATTGAAGATAGGTATAATTCATTTGTACCTAGATATAATTATTTACACCTATCTTCAATTCAATTGTACCTATCTTCAAATAATTGTACCTATCTTTAATTCAATTGTACCTATCTTCAAATGATTTGAAGATAGGTACAAATAATTGAAGATAGGTACAATTATTTGAAGATAGGTACAAATATTTGAATATATGTTGATTTGGCGTTCCATATGTTTCTGTGTTACTCTGCATAAATAAAGGGTAACAATGGACCCTGTTTCTGTGAACCTGAATTCTACATAAATAACGCGTTATCCATGGACCCTGTTCCTTTGTTCATGAATCTACTTAAATAACCCCCATCAAAGGACTCTGTTTTGTGTGAACTTTACATATATACGTGGGTCAATCAAAAAATACGAAGACAATGTGGCTATCTATCAAATAATTTACATGTAAGTCAAACTAAACAGATTAATCTGTGCACCAACACTTATGTTATTGATTTGCAAAGTTTTAGTCCGTTTCATGAAACGGTAATTTTGTTACCCCTTTTTAAAAACAACATGTTTTGTCACCACGGCGCACGGTAACGTTCAAAACATGACGTCAAAATCAAACACGCACAGTTTATAGATATACCCCTTCTTTATATCACGCTTAGTCTCTTGTGCTTTTCTTCTTACAATTTCACATCAATTCTTTTGATTTGTATTTTAAATATCTTTAGTCGGTTTTTTATACTTTTTTTTGCAAAGAAGACTTGGTTTTGCACATATGGTCATTGAGAATATTATTTAGTTTGCTGAATTTTAAAATTATCGTTAAAATTCGCAGAAACGATTGAACTCGATATCCGCCAAATTCATCGACCATATTCGTATCGAGATTACAATGACATTTGAGAGTTAATGGCGATGTCAGACAGAACAATTTAACTCTTTAAAACATTTTTTTAATGAAAATCTGTACGATTCCTGACAAAATTCTTTAGATACTTTTTATATTCTCGTGTGTTTGTTACGTCATATATAGCTGTCAATCTTAATATTGGGTGGCGAATCCAAAAAAAAAAAAAATTAACGATTAAGTGATCTACATGTATTTAATAGAATACTTACTAGTGCTGATTTGTTGAAAAGGCCTCTCGTTCGTGGTATCATCTGATTTGTGACCTGTTCAAGGTATCACACCGGTAATTGTTTTCACTATATAACACTATAGAGGGGAAAAAATTCTTAAAAATCAGTTTGTATTTTTCATGACAAAATATTCGGAGGAAATGTTATTTGTTACCTATCTCATCAGCTAACACCATAAAAAGGGCAAGCGATACTGCATTTTCTCAAAATATCTAGCTCCAAACAGGTCTACCCTCAAAACCACGTGTTTTCCATTTGTATGTAAACAGACTGCACACTCCCCAGGAAGCTGCTGCATGTGCCATGAAAGAAGTAGTCCCTGTGAAAAAAAATCATCACCTAACAAAATACATGAAATATCCTACTCAGTGGTACAAAAATTTTTAAAACGGAGTAAAGGAAAATGTAAAAATCCAGTCAAGGAAAAAAATAATTCTGAAGTATATATGGAACTACAATTGACTAAGTTCATTTTGATTGGCCGATTACCGGTGTGATACCTTGAAGAGTCTCTAAAGATGCCAGATCCCTTTCAAATTTGCACCTGAGAATTCCCAATCAACTGTCACCAAATCCCTAAAACCCTGTCCCCAAGCTCCCAATATTTCTTAAGCTATTGAGGATTTATCTCCCTTACTCAGACTGAAGAAAATAGCACAGATGAAACACATTTGGAGCCTCACACCATGCATGACCTGAAGCCAATTTTTATCCTTAAAACAACAAGATACAAAATCATCTTGGTACCAAATCAGAGCATATACATTTTTCTTTACATCAAAATAAAAATATTCCATTAGAGTCACTTCATTATGCAATCATTGCATAACAAAGAAGAAATTACCCCTATTGTTCACACATTTCATAACTATATTGTGAATTATCAGGTCAAAAATGAAATCTGTATCTGGTAAATTTATATATCAGGTAAAGCCTGTTTACTTGTCTACACACTGCCATACTCACTTTTATCTAAAAGCAGCATGGTAACACAGGACAGCCCAAATGATATCAGCATGTAATGGAGCTCAGATCTGCTCTGACAAACATAAATCTTGCTTTGATGATAAGAAATGTAAAAGAAACAACTGGGATGCAACTTCATTCTGTGATTTATGTAACATTCTGTCTGTAGAGCAAAAGTAGCCATGAAATTTCAATTGGACACACTTAATTATACCCCTCATCAGGCTATCCCTATAGAATTTGAAGAGAATTACTGATCAATGATGATTGACACATGTTAGATAATTTACAGCAAGAGCAATAAGCATATACATGAAGTAATTCAATAAAGCAATGCATTTCTGATGCATATTTACAAGAGAAATCACATAAGTGCATGCCATATCACAATACTAAAACAAGAATCATACCAACCCCCATAGTTGTGGGTATGGGTGGGGCATCTATATTGTACCCATACATGTTACATGATATGATTTCATTCAAATTTTGATTTTCATTACATAGAATAGGACAGGTGTGCTGAGGTTACCATATAAAAAATAGTAATATCTCCTTCTAAACATTTTAACAATGACTAATGTTTCAATATCTTAGGTCATTCAAACATAAATATCAGTATTTGTATTTTGTAAATAAGGAAATCCCCTTAAAATGTGGGAAGAAACTGATTTTTGGGCTATAATGCATAAAATCACTTTCTGGTAAGCTGAAATTCATCAGTTTTTAAGGATGAAAACCATGAAAAGCTCCTAGATTCAATCATGATGATATTATATATACTTGACTCATAATGACCTTCTCAACTAAATGCATGAAACCTCTTTTCTACACAAAATATGCATCTGTGTGATCTTGTAAATGGTGTTAAAGCATGTTTTTGCCTATAACTATTACAAATGGATAATTCAGTGTAAAATAAACATAAACATAGCACATATTTGCCCAAATCCCTTAATTCCTTGAATCATGACTATGTAGGAGTTGAAATTAAATCTCACATAAGGTGAGCAGAAATCAAAGAAATTAAAGTTTTTGTCAAAATAATCCTTCGATAGACTGTTCATGTTCTTCTTCGCAATGTTTCGCACTTGTCGCTTCTTTCTGAGACTTGCACGTAAACTCAAAATTGGTCATTCGATGAAAAACTAGTCGCTGCGTGCTCTTACGACAAAGTCTGAGGGCATCATATATGACTGCGACAACTGATCTGCACACTTTTACAGCATCTAGAACACAGAAACCAATATTCTAAGCTCCAGTGACTTCATATCACCCATTTTTAAAGGTTTTTATTATTATATATTAAAAATTACATGTTTTCCACACCAAAAATCATCCTTTTTCATATTTTTTTCATTACAAAATTTTAAAAGCATTTTTCTATCTTCAGACTACAGAAACTAATTTATGTTAACAAGATTTGACATAAAATACTGAAAACTGGCACCTGCATGCATTTTTTCAATTTGACACACAGCCCTTCAAGGTATCACACCGGTAATTGTTTTCACTATATAACACTATAGAGGGGAAAAAATTCTTAAAAATCAGTTTGTATTTTTCATGACAAAATATTCGGAGGAAATGTTATTTGTTACCTATCTCATCAGCTAACACCATAAAAAGGGCAAGCGATACTGCATTTTCTCAAAATATCTAGCTCCAAACAGGTCTACCCTCAAAACCACGTGTTTTCCATTTGTATGTAAACAGACTGCACACTCCCCAGGAAGCTGCTGCATGTGCCATGAAAGAAGTAGTCCCTGTGAAAAAAAATCATCACCTAACAAAATACATGAAATATCCTACTCAGTGGTACAAAAATTTTTAAAACGGAGTAAAGGAAAATGTAAAAATCCAGTCAAGGAAAAAAATAATTCTGAAGTATATATGGAACTACAATTGACTAAGTTCATTTTGATTGGCCGATTACCGGTGTGATACCTTGAATTGACGTTCACATGTTCTTAACTGACCGACTAATATATGCACGACTTAACCAAACTTTTCTTGAATCCACGTAACTAAAGTGGTGAGCTAGCGCAGAAGCCATCGTAAAACACAGAAACAGATTTCTAAAACGTAGGTTTAAATTTCTGAAGCGATGAATTAACAATAGGAAGGCACAGTGGTGTACCTGAATTGTGCTGGAGTGGGTCTGAATTTAGAATGGGCTTCACATCAGCAATGGCATGGCTCATTGACTGTGCCTTAATCATGATGCATCTACTGTAATTTCAATTTCGAGGTGAAAATTTTCAAGAACCATTGGTACTGTTTTGTAGAAATCGTATCTTCTCTGGCCTTTCCGGCAAGCTCGGAAAACATATCCAAAGTTGTTTTCCGAGCTTGAAGAAATTTAAGATAAAGCTAACTATTTATTATAATATTAAAAATAACTTTCATTATGAGACCTAAGCTACTGTTACTTTTTGACATTTACAATAAAACAAAAAACTTCATGTGAAGATGATAAAACGAGATTCAAATGGTACAGTTTATCTACAGTGGTACAGTATACCCAGAATCCCCTTCTATGGAGTCGAGCATGCATATTCCAGTAAAAATGACTAACGTAGTTGCTAGCGAAAATTTTTTTTACCAACAATTTAAATAATAGAGATAATGACAAATAATGAAATAGATACAGAAATGCTAATTGTCATATTAAATTATATAAATTAACAAAATTCCTAAAACACATTCCATTTTTTCTTGATCAATTCCATTTGATCAAATTCTTTGTCTTGTTGTTAATGACATAGAAAAAAGTTTAAAATTAGTATAAAATTTGTTGGGCTTAACAACTGGTTGGTAAAAATTAAGCAATGAATCAAGTTTAAAGTTTGCAAGTCTTCCCAAAACTGAATTTAAAAGTTTTTGACAACTGCTTGTTAAAAAAGTAGAAGTAAAGATTTCCTGTCATACTCCAAAACTTTCTTAATGATGAGATGACATTTTTTATCGTCAATAATTAATTTTAAGTCCTTTATTGGGCACAAGAAGGGCAAAGCAAGAAACTGTTTTTCATTTTTGCCAAATGTTTGAATGTCTTTTTTATTCAACGTTATGGAATTTGCATTTATTTTCGTAATATTTAAGTTTTTCTCAATCTTTCCCAATGGCGTTTTGCAGTAAGTGAGTTTGTCCTCCTCCAACGCCCCCATGTACACTCTGTGGTTGGTGTATTCAACAACCGCAGCTGTGATGACTTCCTGTTCTGGCGTGTAGGCAGTAACCTGTAAATTAGTATAATACATATGTAAGTGCTTTAACCGATTCATAAACTCTTAAATTTATTCAAGTTTAATATATAACCATATAATTTTCAAATTTAATAATTTTAAGGGGTTACTCTGAAGTCGCATAATCATTAATCCTCCCATTTTACTACAATTGTATTCTGTTACCTTAAGTTCCTCTACTACCTCTTCTAGAGAACTTTTCTCTTTAAGAATCTTCCGGATATCCATCGAGGATGTTACATATTAATAGTATAATAAATAAATACACAATTATATTTTCACTTTTTATTATTACACAGTTACTCTTAAAAATGCAAATATATCCTTTACATGTATGTTGAAATAGTTTGTCAGCATGTAAATATTTTTCAAATATCTGACGAAAATAAATACCAAGATTTTATTGTTTTCGTACTGTTTCTTATTACTTATAGTATTACAACGTTCCTCGAGAATCGTTTTATATCTCCTCGTAATAAAGAGTTCCAATAAAAAATATTAATTTTATAATTACTTTAAAAATGATCAAAATTGACTCGGCTATATGTCTAGATGGCCGATTGGTTAGAACCGTGGCCGCCCACTGCCAGAAGCGTATAGGTTCTAGAGGTCGTGAGTTCAAAGCCTTGCCCCGGCAGAGATATAGTTCTAATATAGTGAATTTCGCTGTGCTGTAGATGCATTTATTTTTATATCAGCAATTCAAGTGTATTTTCAATAAGATTATATAGGAAATTGCATACTCTAGTATTTTTCAGAAGTGCCTGGTAAGATACTCTAATTTTTTGCAAGAAAGCTTGTCAAAGTAGTAGTAAACCATTAACACATTCCTGGAAAAAGTTATCTAAAATTGAGGAACGTGTCGTCTGACCATAAAACGTTTAACCTCTTATAAACAATAAAAACTAGAAATCTCCTAATGGGACTAATACCCCCGCAAGGCTTATTTCAAATGCGACAAATAATTGTATTGAATAATAAAGGTTTAGAACACATACAAATACGAATCAAAGTATTGAAAGTGCTGAAAGACGGAGGCTCTTCTTTAAGTGTATAGAATCTACAAATGACTGATAGATATGTACAATCATAATTTTGATCTCAGACTATAATATCAATTAAGAAATTGTAGAAATCTCAAAATAACTATAAAACTGACCAGTCAGGAAGGGCCCCGCTATGACAATTAATATAGAGAAGTGAAAAAAAACTTTAAAATCCATACTCTTTATATTAACAATGATGAAATAAATGACTTTTTTAATTTGAATTCTTTAATGTAATTACCAAAGAGAAAGAAACGGTTTTTTGCTATGTACAAGATTTTTCACATAATGATTATCTTTGCCATGAATACATTATTCAATAAAAAAAAAAATATTGTTTAAAAACACTTTAAATCGAAACAAAATTACTTGATATGATAAAAATGAGTTGTAGAACAATTTCTTTAAACTTAACGCGGGACTTTTAAATTGTGATCGTGCTATTTTAAGTAAACCAGAAAGTTAAAAAAATAATATAAACATGAAAGAGGTTCTCTTTTTAGGTAACTGTTTTATGTCACCTGTTGTCTTAAAATTTGCATCGTATATGAATTCTATTTATATATTTAAATTTAACAATGCCAAATAAACCATGTTTAATATTAAAATTGTTAAA